>NC_142479.1:46689375-46842500 GCF_049115385.1 Moschus berezovskii
CAAAATAGGTGATTAAGTAATTAATCCCCCTGCTGCTGCTAAGTCGCTTCAGTCGTGTCCGACTCTGTGCGACCCCATAGACGGCAGCCCACCAGACTCCCCCGTCCCTGGGATTCTCCAGGCAAGAGCACTGGAGTGGGTTGCCATTTCCTTCTCCAATGCGTGAAAGTGAAGTCGCTCAGTCGTGTCCGACTCTTCGCGACCCCATGGACTGCAGCCCACCAGGCTCCTCCGTCCATGGGATTTTCCAGGCAAGAGTACTGGAGTGGGGTGCCATTGCCTTCTCCAAGTTAATCCCCCTAGGGGATTGTAAGTAGAAAAATATGGGAGACCCTTGTAAGTTAATGATAACTCAAGAAAGCAGGTTTGCTTAGCAACAAAACAATAGAACAGAAGCAGAAGACATGCCCCCAACAACAAATTAATGGTGGCGTGAGGCCCATATCCTGCCCGGTGAGCTCAGTGAGTTAGTAACCCCCAAAACATGTTCTCTGGCCCCTAAGACATGTTCTTTGCACAACGCGCCCAAAACTATAAAACAGTAGTAGAAAATAAGGGCAGGTGAGAAATGCCAGGTGTCATTTCTGACATGGTGTCATCAAGTTAATGACCCCCAAAACAGGCTCTGTGCACACAAAAAGCAATCATTTACAGGAAGGTGACTTTTCAAAATGAAAGACCCTCATTTTGTACCGAGACCTGAAAATACTTTTCCGAAGTGTTAGTAACAGTCCTGGCCTGACCAACAAGTAAGCTTCCTTGTCCTACCTGGGGGAGGAACTGATGATGGAAACGTGATGTCTACTTGAGAGAGACAAAGAGGTTCTTCTCCCCTTCCCACTTTGCTTTTGATTAGAAAATTGTAGCTCACTAAGGTCTCAGGGTGCTGCGTTTCTCACCTGCCTGCTAGTAAACCTCACAAGCATCCTGTTCTAATAGATTACTTAAAAATTTTTTTATTTCTATATTTGGCTACAACAGGTCTTCATTGTGGCATGCAGGTTCTTTAGTTGTGGCATGTGGAATCTAGTTCCCTGACCAGGGATCGAACTCCAGCCTCCTGCATTGAGAGCATGGAGTCTTAGCCACTGGACCACCAAGGAAGTCCCCTAATAAATCCCTTCTTATCTACCTCTATTCAGCTCTTGCTGAATTCTCTGCACTGAGACATAAAGGACTGTCTATGGTCCTGGAGCTCTTCTGAGCCCTGGAAATGGTACCAATCGGTTTCACCAGTGTTTTGATCTGACTGCGCCAGGTCTCAGTTGTGGCACGTAGGATCTTCGTTGCAACACGTGGATCGAGTTCCCTGACCCGTGATTGAACCCAGACCTCTTGCATTGCGAGCGTGGAGTCTTAGCCACTGGACCATCAGGGATAGTCCCTCCTGTTGGTTTGTTTGTTTTCCCCACTTTTTATGCCTGGAGGGTTCCATGAACAGAGGAGCCTGGCACGCTGCAGTCCACGGGGTCACAAAGCGTCAGACACGACTAGGCACACATAGTTGATTAACGGTGTTGTGTTACTTTCAAGTGTACAGCAAAGTGAGTCAGTTATGCATATACATGTATCTATTATTTTTCAAATTCTCCCATTTAGGTTATTTCCCCAGTGTTTTTAAGTGAGACTTGCATCCATGACTGTCTGGTTCCAAAAAGCGCCCACCCCCTGCCCCAAACTGCCCCTGGGAGTCCTGGCTTCCCCTCACAGTCACAGGACTTCTGAAGGGAACTTCCAAAACAGAAAATTCAGAACTGTTTTGGACACAATTTTGCACAGCTGTCCGGGGCTGAGTCCCTGCAATGCATGTGTCCCCAGGGGATAAAGCCAGGTAGGTTAAAAAACAGACTCGTCAGTTCTTGGTCTCATCTTCTTTTGAGACAAAAATTCTTTGAAATTAGTTTTTTTTTTCCGTAGACTTTCTCGGGTTAAATCACTTAAGAATTACTAGACCATCTCACCCATGAAAGGTAATTACGGTTGTTTTATGAGTGTGGCAGACATATAGCGTGTAAGTGCTCCAGGAGTCTCCTGTGAGTTATTAGAACTGGTAGGATTCATGTTCTACCAAATTAGCCATCGAGAACTGATAGATTGTATCTGCAGTTCACCAAGGCTCTGGTCAGCAGTGCACATTCGTAACAATTAAGTGCACACCCGTTCTCCCAGAGGGGCTCTCCGGGCGAGGTGATTGCCCCAGGTTGTAATAGCGTGATCTGCGTGAGGATTGAGACTTGTGTGATGAGAGTGATCTTTTCACGGGGACGAGGGTCTTTGCCTTGAGAAGCAGGAGGTCAGTGCCCTTGAGCCTCTGGGGTGGGGGCAGTTCTGATAGTGTCCCATGGACCAAGCGTGGCCTGGGGTCAGGAGCTCCATGTTCCAGACCTGGGCCCAGCATGAGTCCACCGTGTGTTGGGTCTCTGATTCCACACGGTCAGACTTTCAGGCAGCCCTGTTCCTGAGCTCCATGGTGCAGGGCATCCTGGAGATGCTCCTCTAGTTGCCCTCAGGGACCACCTTTGCTGGGGGTCTCCACAGTATTGGGCTTCCCAGGTGGGCAGTGGTAAAGAATATGCCTGCAATGCGGGAGACCTGGGTTCTATCCCGGGGTTGGGAAGATTCCCCTGGAGGAAGGCATGGCAACCCACTCCAATATTCTTGCCTGGAGAATCCCATGGACAGAGGAGCCTGGTGGGCTACAGTCCACAAGGTCACAAAGAGTCAGACATGACTGAGTAACTGGAGCACAGACCAACCACGGTCACAGCCATGGCTGCCCTATTTCTGCATGCTGCTCTGGGCCAGCCTTAGTTTTCACAGAAGCTTCGCATGGTGTGGATGTTACTGTTCCCAATCCGTAGATGTAGACACTGAGACTCAGAGAAATCTAGTTACTTGCTCGAGGTCACACAGCCGATAACCACCAGAGTTAGACTGGGGCTCATTTCGGCCTGACTGCAGGCGTCGCGAGGCTGTGTGACCTGCCTCCGTGGTGCGGGTGCTGGGCAGTGGTGGGAGTGCGGGGGTGTGCTGGGGGAGGCCTCTGGACTGGGAGTCGGGGAGATCTTTGAAGAGGCAGGATCTAGAGTGAGTGCAGGTGAGCTGGGGAAGGTCGCAGTTGTTCTGGGAACTTGGAGGAGCCCGGCCGAGGGGAGCTGTGCTATCACCAGGGGGCTTGGAGAGGCTAGGGAGGTGGTGGGGGTGAGTCGGGGAGGGCATGGATGCCAGGAAGGCGGAGGGAGAATGTTTTGCGTTTTATGTGATGCTGTCTTCAAGACATTTCATGTGACCCTGCTCATTATTCCATAGTACAGGAGTGATGGCAGTACGTTCACCTCCTCGTGGAGTGTGGCTTGCTCTGCCCTCAGACAGTGAGGACCAAGGCTCCTTGTCTGTACCTTATACCTAGGGTGCCAGGAGTTGTCATAACTCATTTCCTCTTATTCCACGTGGTTTCCAGCCTTCATTTACCTTGAGTATGAATTATTATAAAAATGACCGTAAGTTCCTTTTGGAAACAGGCCTTTACGTGTGTTCCAACACTTGGTGAGAAGAAACTTGGACTGACTTCCTCGCACAGTCGCAGGGAGTGGCCACAAAGGGCCAGGAGGACAGGGCAGTGATGGTTGGGCCTTCTGGCACTGATGGACTGCGGGTCACAGGCTGCTGGGACCACAAGTTCTGTCCCAGGAGTGGATGAGCACATCTCTGGGAATCTTGGAGTCTCTGAGTATGTAGGGGTGTGGGGGAGGCATCATCACAGTCATTGGTGACTCACTCGTTCCCTGGAACCCTGGGACCAGCTCTTCCTGGGAGAACAGACTAAGGCTGTGTGGGGGCAGCTCCTGGCTCCCGGGGCACTTAAGGAAGCCCTCGGGGAGACGACGGCACAGTGAGCGTCAGCATCCCAGTCCCACGGACCCACTGCGCCTGGTCCAGCGGCTGAGAACCCCAGTGAGAGTCTGCCCGCCTGCCCGGAGGGGCCCTCCTGGGAGCGCTGCGGCCATCTGGCTGCCCTGGACATTCATGTTCTGCTTAGCTTTGCAGGTGTTCTTAGGAACAAGGCAGCCGAGGTGCTTGAGATGCTCCCGGCCAGGGTGCTTTCCGACCCGGGTGATGCTGTGCTTTCCGACCCGGGTGACGCTCTTGGGGAGCCCATCTAGAGTGTGTTTTGAGTTAAGTACCTGCGCACTTTTCTGGAAAGATCTTCCCAGATACTCACAACATTCCATCCAGAAAGAGCTGAGAACCACTGCCCTGAAAAATGGCCTTCTCTGGGTTTCTTTCTGACTCTCTTCTCTCTTGAATGTCCGTATCAAAGCATGTCCCCCAAAGCCTGCTGCTCAGAGGGGGCCACCCCTTGGGGGACTTGAGTCAGCACTGGGATGTGGCATGGAGGGTTGTCTTCGTCCCCCAGCCTGGCCTTGGGTGGCTGTGCCTGGGGCGTGAGCATTGGGAACTGGGCATGGAGACCCAGGGCCGGCTGGCAGGGGCACAGCGCGGCTTCGCCTGGCCCAGTGTGGTTTGGTGTTGTCTGCACTCCTCCCGAGCTGGACGCCTTTCCCAAATGGTCCCTGCAGGTGGGAATGGCTCCACAGAACAAACCAGACCGAACGTTGGACTGGACTGCGGCCATTTAGATTGTTTTGCTTGGGGGCATCTGTGCCATGCAGTCCCTGGGCTCCGGGTGGGACCCTTACACAGCCCCAGGGCTGTGGAGGGACCAGAGAGGGAGGGAAGCAGGGTCAGTTCAGCAGAGAGAGGACCGGCTGTGTGTTCTCGTCCACGAGCATGCATTTCTGCTTGGCGGAGATCAGTCTGCACGGGGCACTTTGGCTCTGGATGTTCACTTAGCATTCCTGCACTGATTTCTACTTGGTGGCGAGGCTGAGGCATTTATCATTTTAAAAAGGCATGTACGTTTGCACAGCCGTCCTCTCATCTGCGGGAACAGCAGAGGTTTCCTTAGTTAGGCACCTTTGCCGAATCAGCTTCCCTTCCGCTCAGCATTTCCTCAGGTCTTGTCTGGCTGGGTCACAGGGAGGAGCAGTCTGTGCGTTTCCTACTGAAGTTTTACTTACTATTAATATTAGAAAAATTCAAACATTTAAGAAGAGAGACCCTCCGGATGACCTCTCCTGTGTGTGTGTGTGTGTTGGTTGGTGTCAGTGTGCTGTGGGAGGACGCCTCGCAGTCAGGTTGGGATTGAACTGGAAGCCCTCAATGCCCAGCTCTTTCCCCTGGCCCCTGCCCTCAGGGTGCAACTGGGCTGCACGCCTCCTCCATTTCCCACAGCCCTAATCTGAGCCCTGGCCCCTAAGAAACCTTTTCCTGTCAACTGGCCCAGCGGACAACAGCCGGAGACCCCCTCCCCCCCCCAGCCTTCCTCCCACGTCCCCTGCTGCCCCCCAGCCCTAGGTCCGTATCTCCCTCAGCTCCTGTCCACACCTCTGTTAGCAAGACCTGAGGAAATTCCCCATCCAGACCCCAGTAGCTCTGCCTCTAGAAAAGAAAGTGAAGTCACTCAGTCTTATATGACTCTCTGCGACCCCATGGACTGTAGCCTGCCAGGCTCCTCTCTCCATGGGATTTTCTAGGCTCTGCCTCTAGAGAACATGTATTTAAAGCTATGGACTCCCTCCCCCACCCCACCACACCACCCCGCCTTCCCGGGGAATTCCAGTTAGAAAGAACTTGGACCAGCAGCCCTGGCCCGCATGGATGACCAGCCTCTGTTCTCTGCTGCTGGGCTGGCCTGAAGGGCTCCTTTGTCGGGGCCTGGGAGGACGAGGTGTCCTCATTTGGCCGGGATGGGGTTTGGGATCGGCTGGTAGGGCACTGCCCTTCGGAACTGAGCTGTCCGGGTGGGAGAGTGAGTTCAGAATTTTATGAATGTGCCAGTCTTTAAAAGAAAGTAGATGTTTAAAGTGAGGAGAAACCTAAATGCAGCATGCTGGTCTGAACTGGATCCTGGACAGAAGGGCATCTTAGTGGAAAAACTGGAAAACTCTGAATAGGGCATCTTAGTGGGAAAACTGGAAAACTCTGAATAGGAGTTAGTAGTCCTGAGCTGCTGTTAGCATCTCAGTTTTGACACATGAACGGTGGCCTTGAAGGATGTTAACATGAGCAGAAACTGGGAGACAAGCCCTTGGGGATCCTTGTACTATCTTGGCAGCTTCTCAGTAAATCCGAAATTATTCCAGTATTGACAGTTTATTAATTTTAAAAAAAACAACAAGGGGAGCAGCTGACTGCCCTTGCCCCCTCACCCTGCTCTCTGCATACTTCTCAGCCAGCCCTTCTGAGCTCACCTGCGAGATCGGGGTTGGGGGGGCGGGGGCGCAGCTGTGTCCGGGGGCTAGGGGCCCAGGTGTGCTCAAGGCCCAGCCTTGCCCGGGGTGTCAGGGTTTGAGGCCTTGTGCACCAGGATGACCTTGATTGGTGCTCCCTGCCAGCTGTGTGCAGTCGGGCTGTTCACCCCTCAGCTTCCCTTGTCTCCCCTCTGACAAGGGCTGCCTTGGAGAGGGGTGGCGCCTAAGACAGTGTCTGTGAAGAGGCCACGGTGCGCTCTCTGGACCCCATGTGAGAGGAGTGACTTCAGTGGCTGGGAGATTTGGGGTCAGTGGTGTGGCTGGTGGGTCACAGGCAGAGCTCTGGGCCCCCTGCCCCAGGGCCCATGTCCAGAGTTGGGAAACATGGCGTTCACTGTGAGTGACTCGTGGGGAACCTTATAGCTGGGCTCTGAGACCTGGGAGCTTCAGCATTTGGATCCCTGAGGAAGCGGTGCCTCCGCCCTGCACGTGGGCCAGGCCGTTGTGGGGCTTCCCTCTGAGGGAGACCCTTGTGGTGCAGAAGACCCGAATCAGAAAGCTGGGTGTTTGCAGGTTCCCAGGGCATGGAGTGTCCAGGATGGCTTGTGGACTGCTGTTTACCTGTAGGTGGCAGTGGAGACACGGGAAAGCAAGGGACGCCCTGGGGAGGTGGGGTGGGGGTGGGGGTTTCAGCCTCTGTGTGTCTGTGTCGGGGGCTCCGAAGGGCTTCCTGTTTCGTGTTGAGTTCAGCTCCCAGCAGCCCTGTGAGAAGACTGCTGTGATTATCACATCTTACAGACAACAGAAAGCCTTGAAGAGGTCACATTCCTGGGGTCACACAGTAATTGGCTGAAGTTTGAACCCGCCAAAGCCTGGGTTTCAACTCCCTGCTCAGACTCTACTATGACGCCCGATTCTCCTGCTTCTGAGCCCAAAGGGAGATGCTGGGGAGAGCTGGAGCCTGGCTCCGATCTCCCCAGGCTGCGTAGGGCCCCAGAGGATGTGCGGTCACCACTGCTCAGTAGCACAGGCCCTTTGCTCACCCACAAGTTTAGATGGAGAGCCAGGGTCCTCCCAGTGGCCGTAAGATGGGAAGAAGCTCCCAGAATAGCGTTGGGAGGCCTTGAGAACTTGGCTCTCAGGTGGACCATAGGCCATACCGTCAAGTACGGGTGCCCATCAGAAATGCCCCTCGAGATCCTACGGCAGGAGGCATAGGGAGGCCATGGGGTGGCGCTGTCCTCGGGCAGGCTTGGGGGGCATGGCTTTCCAGGCCAGAGAAGTCCCAGTGACCTCCTCAGAGCTGGACGCAGATATGAGACCCCTTGGCAGGCAGAGTCCTCAAGCCCCTGCTGGGGTTCCTGCGCTCACACTCGGGCAGATGATCTACCTTTCCCTGAGGTGAGAGCTCAGCTCCACTAGGTCTTCTTGTCCCTGTGTTTCCTCTCACAGCGATGGTCAGGTTTGGTAAAGCCGTACGTCAGGCCCAGGACGCTGACTTCACCACTTCTGTTCAATGTAGTCTTCAGAGTCCTAACCCAGAGTAGTTACAGGAGAAAAGAAAAGAAGGGCATCCAAGTGGGAACGAAAGAAGTAAAACCATCTCTATTCACAGATGATGTGACCTTGTATGTAGGAAACCCTAAGGGTTTCATGAAAAAAAGAAAAAAAAAACCTGTTAGAATGAATAAATAGATTCAGCAAAGCTGCAGGATATGAGTCAACACTCAGCTGTTTCTCTACACAGCGAACAATCCGAAAAGGAAATTAAGAAAGCAGTTTTATTTATGATAGCATCCAAAAGAATAAAATCCCTAGGAATTAACCAGGAGGTAAAAGACTTGTACACCAAAAACTGCAAAACATCGCTGAGAGAAATGTTTTTGCTGTTGCTCAGTCACTCAATGGTATCTGACTCTTCCTGGCTTCACGGACTGCAACCCATCAGGCTCCTCTGTCCACGGAATTTTCCAGGCAAGAATACTGGAGTGGGTTGCCATGTCCTTCTCCAGGGGGTCTTCCTGAACCAGGGATTGAACCTGCATTTCTCGCATCTCATGCATTGGCAGGCTGACTAAGCCACCTGGGAAGCCCAAAAGAAATGAGAGAAGATAAATGAATGGAAGGACATCCCATATTCATGGACTGAAGACTTCATACTTTGAAGCTGATAGTACTAACCCAAAGTGATCTGCAGATTCAATGCAATCTCACTCAAAATTCCATCAGCTTTTTTTTTTTCTTGCAGAAATAGAAAACTCCATCCTAAAATTCATATGGCATCTCTGGGGACTCCAAATAGCCAAAGCAACCTTGACAAAGAAGGACAAAGTTGGGACTTCTCTGGTGATCCGGCAGCTAAGACTCTGAGCCCCAATGCTGGGGGCCTGGGTTCCATTTCTGGTCAGGAAACTAGATCCCTCATGCTGCAACTGAAAGACTGAAGATCCACGTACAGCCAAATATTTCTTTCAAAAATAAAAATAAACATACTAAAAGAGGGATAGCGTAGAAGGACTGACACTTCCTGATTTCAGAACTCACCATCAGCAGAACAGCGTGGCCCTGGCACAGGGAAACAGAGACCGCAGGATGAAACAGGGAGCCTGGAGGCAAATCTTCCCATGGATGCTCAGCTGATGTCTGACACATGTGCCAAGACCAGCCTGTGCGAGAAAGACAGTCTTCCCAACAGATGGAGCTGGGAAAACTGGGTGTCCACACGCACAAGAGCAGAGTTGGAATCTCACCTTATACCATCTAGAAAACTCAACGATGAATCAATTAATAGCTAAACATGAGCTATTAATAAAACTATAAATGTTTTAGGAGAAAACAGAGGAAAAGCTTCATGACCCTGGATTTAGCAGTGCAGACTGGGAGAAGATACTTGCAAAGCATGTATCTGATAAAGGATTAATACCCACTTCTGTGAGGTTCCTAGAGGATCAAGTTCAGAGACAGAAAGTAGAAGGGTGGGTGCCAGCATCTGGGGCAGGGGTGAGGAGTGAGGGTTTCCGGGGACTGAGCTTCAGTTTGGGAAGATGCATCATTTCTGGAGGTGGTGGTGGGGACGGTTACATGTACTTGCACTTAATGGCCCTGAGCTGTGCACTGAGAAGCAGTTATGGTGGTAAATTTTATGTTACATATAATGTGAAAGTGAAAGTCGCTCAGTTCTGTCCGACTCGTTTTGACCCCATGGACTATACAGTCCATGGAATTCTCCAGGCCAGAAGACTGGAGTGGGTAGCTTTTCCCTTCTCCAGGGGATCTTTCCAACCCAGGGATCAAACCCAGGTCTCTGCCTTTGCAGGCGGATTCTTTACCAGCTGAGCCACAAGGGAAGCACAAGAATACTGGAGTGGGTAGCCTATCCCTTCTCCAGCGGGTCTTCCTGACCCAGGAATCGAAGCAGGTCTCCTGTGTTGCAGGTGGATTCTTTACCAACTGAGCTATAAGAGAAGCCCACGTATATTTTGCCACAGTAAAAAAAAATCACCAAGAAAAGAAGAAAAAGTGTCCATAGGCCAATGTGCTGTCAGAGCAGAGTGGGGGACTGAGGGGGTCAGAGATCACCAGACCTGCTACCTCATTTGACAGAAAGAGCGCTCAGAGGAAGAAGCAGAGAAGGCTGGGTCCAGGGCCCAGGGGTGACGTGGCAGAGTAGGACTGAGACCAGTCTTTGGGTGGTGGGGCAGGGACGCGATCTGCCTGCCTCCCGCTATCTCCCAGTGCCCGACCCTTGGCAGTCATCAGCTGGATGGCCGTGTCCAGGGACCCCCACCCCCACCCCCGGGAGCACGTCTGCACCTGCCTTCTGCCCCCAGGCTCTGATGGGAAGGCTCAGGGTGGGACCAGGCAGGGCTGCCTCACGTGCAGCCAAGGTCCGGAGCATGATCTCCATCAGGCCCCTGCCCTTGCCCTCTCCAGCTGTGGGGTGGGGATGGGGCTTCCCCAGTCCCTGAGGACTTCACATTAGGTCTGGCTGGTTCTTCCTGGCTTGTCTGGTCCTGTGTGCCCTGCTTGCAGGGGCCTGCTGTGGTCTGTCACTGTGTGTGTGTGTGTGTGTATGTTGCCAGGGAGGTCTCTCTGACTTCTTTCTGGCTCCATGGCACCAGGGCTCCTGGGGATTGGGTCCCCAGACTGCCAATCTGTATACATGGCCTAGGGACCACCGTGTTTTATTTTGCCTCCAAATTACAGAGGAAGCTGCCTCTGGAGTCTGTGGGCTGGTCAGGTTATACTTTATGCACCTTCTTCTGGCCCTTCATCTGCCTTTTCAGAGGGGGAGGGAGGAGTGGGGCCCCCATTGTAGAAAAGGACACCCCAGGAAATGGGGACACCCTAGACTCCAGGGGAGTCTCTAGTGAAAGGGGAGCCGCTGCAGTTAACATCCACCAGGTCAGGGACCCAGAGCCGAGGCATCCATGGCTCTGAGTGCGGTGTTGGGACTGAGTTCCTTTCCACCTGGCTGGTCCACCCCACCTGCCGCACTGGCCTGAACCCATCCAGAGCCCAGAAGGCTGATCTCAGGTTGATGGGGCATGTTGTCAGATGAGTCCTGCCCATGCAGACCCCTTTACTCCTCTCCACCCCTGACAGGGAAGCAGCCCAGCCCCTCTGGGCTCCTTCTCACTCTCTTGATTGTGGAGGAGGCGGAAGATTCCGCTGTTTCTCCTCCCGGCTCACCAAGAGGCTGCTGCTGAATGCAAAAATGCTAACCCAGCCCTCTTTAGCCTTCTGGTGCTGGCTGCTTCTGACGTCGCTGTATTTCACATCAAAGTGTAGAAATCAGCAGCCAAGAAACCAAGCCCCTGGATTGGAGTGTCCTCCCAGCATCATGGCCCTGAACTTCAGAGCATGTGGGAGGGACACTGTGGTGGGGAGTGGGCTGCTGCTGGAAAAGAACCTCGCCATCAGGGTCTGGACACCCCGACCAGGATAGAAGCTCAGAGCCTTAGCCACTGCACTGCCAGGGATGTCCCAGGGTTGACATTCAAGGCACCCTGGCCCCCAGCCCACACCAGGCAGGGGGCAGCCTTTTCTGAATGGAGAAAATGCCATGGCAACAGCATCAGGATGACAGGCTCTGAAGGTTTAATGGGCGCCGTGTCTGCCCCTGCTCCACTCAGCCCTGCACAGCCCTGTCCAGCTCTGCCTTGCCCCTGGCCGTTAGCATATCACTGGAGACCTCTGGAAGGTCAGCCCTTTGCTGCCCGGGTCACTGGCGCTTTGATCTGTCTCCATCCTGAGGGCTGGCCGGCAGGAATGACTTGCTCCCTGACCTCTGGAGCTTTGTATTTTTGCCGTTGCACCAGGATTTATTTATCTTCGGTTTTGACAATTTACGTGATAACAGAAATGAGCCTGAACTTGGCATCCTCTGGCCTGGGGAGGGAGCCAATGGGAGTGGCCACAGTTGGAGGGCAATCAGATCCAGCTTGGTCCCATGGCGGGAATTCTTTTGCGAGGAAAGGAAACTGAGAAGCGATTTGAGCTCCTTTGTCAGCCTTCCCTCCTCCTTCTGTCTCAGCCTAGCCAAACACCCACAGTTGTATGTCTGTGGCATTTCCAGCAAAATGAAAATAAAGAGGCATTCTTCTGGGGTCGGTTCTTTATGATCAAAAGGAGCCTCCATCTTTTGCTGGAAACTCAGAGCCCAGTGATTGAATAGAGGGTGCTGACCCCGAGGAGAGGTTCTCACGCCTCTGACCCCCTTCCCGGTGGTGGGGAGGAGGGGTGGGGAGGTTCACTGATGGAAGTTTCCTCTGTCAGGCCTCCAAGACAGTGTCCTCTGGCCCTGCCGGTGTCCCCCGTTCTCTCTTCCTGAGTCTCTGTGTGACCCATGCTGAGATAGGACAGACCACAGGCAGACAGTGGCCCTTTGGCCAGCTGGCCTGTCCCCTCACTGGCTCTGAAGGGTAGCAGGTGAGCGGCTTTACTAGGAGACTGCAGAGACCCTGGTGTGTGTGACCCCAGGTGGGGGGTCCCCTCCTCTGGGGGTGGGCCCTTCAGAGATCTGAGTGGCAGAGTGAGCAGGGGGCAAGTGTTTTGTTGCAGACCTATCCAGACGCTGCCTTGCTCTGCCCTGGCCTCACACAGCCTCTGTGTCCAGTCCTCCTGGCTCTGTACTGGACGGTGCTTTGCCCGTTCTGCCTGGGTGCCTGCCCCAGCCCCACCCCCATGATGATGCCCCTGAGGGCCCAGCGGTGCTGCCTGTGGCTGGCTGGCGTGGCCTCTCCTCCATCCTGACCTTTGCCTCTCTTCACAGGCCCCTTGCTCCTCCTCCCTTCCTGCCTCCCCACGCTTTCCTCCCCCAAGGAGGTGCCTGCGTGCGTGCTCAGTCGTGTCTGACTCTCTGTGACCCCACAGACTGTAGCCCACCAGGATCCTCTGTCCGTGGGATTTCCCAGGCAAGAATACTGGGGTGGGTTGCCATTTCCTTCCTCCAGGGGATCTTCCCTGGGTTGGAACCCACGTCTTCTGTTTCTCCTGCATTGCAGGCAAATTCTTTACTGCTGAGCCACCGGGGAAGGCCCCCCAGAGGAGGGGGATTCATCAAATGCTGCCTCTGCTGCAGCCAGGTGACACCATGGGCCCTAGTGAAGGGCCCCCGGCCACCCCCAGCGCCCTGCAAGGAGAGGCTCATCTAGCCACTCTCACTCATGGGGCGGGCTTGTTCCTTTTGTGGGGTGGAGAGTCTCTGGGTGTCAAGAGTGATGAGTAAAGAGGGTGAAGAGGTTGAGGATACTTGCTCTTTGGTAAAGACTGAAGCAGTGAGGGTCGTCCACGCAGACCATGGGCCGGCGCACTGATGTCTGGAGCCGCGGCCGGGTTCCTGGAGTGTGGTGACCGCTGGGAAGGACCGTTGTCGGTGGAGCATGAGCTCTGGGCTGCAAGTGCAGAACGAGCGTGCCTTCCCCGCAGCTGCGTCCAGTGGAACCAGCCACTTCCAGTGTGCACAGAGATCGTGGGGTTCACGCTGTCAGTGGATGTGCATGTTGTATGAAGTTTCTGTTAGTTAAAGAGGCTGGTGACTGTCTCTCTGGAGAACTAAACAGTTTGGACAGGGCAGCGTCAGGTCCAAACTCATGGTGCTGACAGCTGGGGCCACGTCAGCAAGTGTTCAGGCATTAGACAGACAGACCCAAGACCAGATGTCAGTGCCTATTCAGCTGTGTGATCCTGGCCAGCATCCCAACCTCTCTGAGCCTTGCTTCCTCTAAATGTGGGAGAGAATACTGCCTGCCTTCAGTTCAGTTCAGTTCAGGTCAGTCGCTCAGTCGTGTCCAACTCTTTGCGACCCCATGAATCACAGCACGCCAGGCCTCCCTGTCCATCACCAACTCCCGGAGTTCACTCAAACTCATGTCCATCGAGTCGGTGATGCCATCCAGCCTGCCTTAGGTTTTTAAAAAAATGTGTTAAAGTAGGTATAACAAAATGTGCCAGTCTAACCACTCTTAAGTATTAAACGCATTCACAAGGTCGTGCACCCACTCTCTGGACCTTTATCATCAACTCTGTCCCCAGTTCAGTAGTAACTCCCCATTCCCTCCCCTAGCCCTTGGCACCCACCATTTTACTTTCTCTGTCTGAATTTAATTGCTTTAGGAACCTCCCATAAGGGGAATCATGCAGTATTTGTCTTTTTGTGTCTGGCTTATTTCACTCAGCATAATTCCCTGGAGGTCCACGCATCTTGGAGCAGGTGTCAGAATTTTACTTCCTTTTTAAGGCTGAGTAATATTCCTCCGTGTGAATCTGCACATTGTTTATCTGTCATCTGTGTCTGGACACCTGGGTTGCTCCCTGGCTGTTAGGAATAATGCTGTTGTGAACACAAGTGTGGAAATATCCCTTTGAGGTCCTGCTGTCAGCTCTCCTGGGTGTGGACCTGAAGTAGAATTGCTGGGTCATCCGGTAGTTCTGTGTTCCGTTTTCTGAGAACCTGCCCCGTTTCCCACAGGGACAGCTCATCATTTTCCATCCATACCAACAGTGCACAGGGGTTCCAGTCTCTCATTCTCACCAGCATTGCTTATGTTCCATTTTTTTTTTTTTGATAGCAGTCATCCTAGAGAGTGTGAAGTGATATGTCATTGTGGGTTCGATTTGCATCTCCCTAATGATTAGTGATATATAGCATTTTTTTTCAGGGACGTGTTGGCCACTTGTTTATCTTTTTTTAAAAATTAATTAATTAACTTCGCTGTGGCGGGGCTTAGTCGTGACACTCGGAATCTTTTGTTGTGGCATGTGGGCTTAGTTGCTCCGAGGTGTGTGGGATCTTAGTTCCTGGACCAGGGATTCAACCTGCATCGCTTAGATTGCAAGGCAGATTCTTAACCTCTGGAACACCAGGGAAGTCCCTGTATATAGTTTTTTTTTGTTTTTTGAGAAATGTCTGTTCAGGTCCTTTTGTTGTTGTTGTTGTTGAGTCACTAAGTTGTGTTCGATTCTTGGCAACCCCTTGATCTGCAGCCCACCAGGCTTCTCTGTCCTTCACTATCTCCCAGAGCGTGCTCAAATTAATGTCCACTGACTCGGTGATGCCATCTGACCATCTTATCCTCTGTCATCCCCTTCTCCTTTTCCCTTCAATCTTTCCCAGCATCAGAGTCTTTTCCAATGAGTCGGCTCTTCGCATCAGGCTAAAATACTGGAGCTTCAGCTTCAGCATCAGTCCTTCCAATGAATATTCAGGACTGATTTCCTTTAGGATGGACTGGTTTGATCTCCTTGCTGTCCAAGGGTCTCTCAAGAGTCTTCTCCAACACCACAGTTCAAAAGCATCACTTCTTCAGTCATCAGCCTTCTTCATGGTCTAGCTCTCACATTCATACATGACTAGTAGGAAAACCATAGCTTTTACTATACAGACCTTTGTCAGCAAAGTGATGTCTCTGCTTTTTAAGACATTGTCTAGGTTTGTCATAGCTTTCCTTGCAAGGAGCAAGCGTCTTTTAATTTCATGGCTGCAGTCACCATTCCCAGTGATTTTGGAGCCTAAGAAAATAAAATCTGTCACTGCTTCCATTTTTCCCCTTTCTATTTGTCATGAAGTGATGGGACTGGATGCCTTTGCCCATTTTTAAATTGGGGTTTTTGTTGTGTTTGAGTTTTAAGAGTTCTTCATTTATCCTAAAAAATATTAACTCCTTATCAGCTTTGCAGATATTTTCCAACATTCTGAACATAGGTTACTCTGTTTTTACTCTGTTGATTGTGCCCTTTAATGCCCAGAAATGTTACATTTTTATGCAGTCCAGTTTATCTGTTTTTTCTTCTGTTGCCTGTGCTTTTGGTGTCATATCCATGATTGAAGTTATTGCCACATAAAATATAAGGGCTTCCAAGGTGGTGAAGAACCCACCTGCCAATTCAGGTGATGTAAGAGATGAGGGTTTGATCCCTGGGTCGGGAGGATCCCCTGGAGGAGGACATGGCAACCCACTCCAGTATTCTTGCCTGGAGAATCCCACGGACAGAGGAACCTGGCAGGCTATAGTCCATGGGATCGCTGAGAGTCGGAGATTACTGAAGTGACTTAGCACCCACACACCAACATCATGAAGCCCTCCCCCTGCATTTTCTTCTAAGAGTTCGAAATCCTGGGAGTTTAGTGACTGAAGGACAGTATTGGGGATCACCCCTTGACCCCCTGTCCCAGGTGTTCTCTTGGGAACAGCACTAGAGCTGCTTTCGGCTCAGCTCATCTGCTTGGGGGGCAGTGGAGTGCATCTGGTCCCCACTCTTTCCTCCCAGGCCCCTTATTCCAGGAGAAATGTAAAGCAGCTTTCTTTCTGAATTTGCAGAAAAGGCAACAGATGGCTCCCTGCAGAGCGAGGACTGGACATTGAACATGGAGATCTGCGACATCATCAATGAGACGGAGGAAGGGTGCGTGTCCCCTCTGCCCCCTGGGCAGGTGGCCTGTCAACCTTGGTGTCCGACCTAGCAATGCTCGGATGCTCCGCCCTCCCGCCGCCCTCCTGCCCCCAAAGACGCTGCTAGAGTCAGAGCAGTGACCCCCTTTTTAATAACCTGCTTTTAATCACAAGTGAAAATGAAGTTGCCTCGTTACTGAGTCCCCTGCAGCCGATCCTCCCTCCCCCCACCCTCTGCAGCCCTGGGCTGGCTCTGCCCTGCTTTGCTGGACTGGACGGAGTCCCATGAAGGAGAGAGCCCTCAGGGTGTGTAGTGGGCGGTAGAGCAGGGAAGACCTGCAAGGCCCAGGCCCCCCCACCCCTGCAACGCCTGGCCTGTTCTGCTGTTGTGTTTACGTCCTCTTCTGCATCACAGCTGCATTCTGCATGCACTTCTTCCAGATTCTTTGGTATTTGACTCTATCTACACCATAAAAATGGAATTTATGGTAGTAGCACCGTCGTAAACCACCTCCAGACCTGGGCAGCTCCAGCCTTGCCCTGAGCTCTGTCCTTACTGGCCTTGCCATGTGGAGGCTGGGGACCAGCCTCCTGATTTCACTTAACAAATATTTCCTGAGTAACCACCTCATACTCAGCCCCAAGGGACATTCCAGAGCAGGGAGGCAGGCCGTGAACAAGACACTCTGGTCAGCTGGTGACTCGACTGTGCAGAGCTGAGCTGGGGAGGAGAGGGCAGTGACCACTTGTGCACAGTCACCAGGGAGGCTGCGAGGCAACAGGGGTGAGGGGCTGCCCCTGCCCTGCGCCCCCACCCTGTATCTGGCCCTGGTTCCGCCAGCCTGTGTGACAGGGCCAGCCCCTTTGAATGTTGAGGAAGCTGAAGCTTGCCCTGGTTGGCCCTCACCCAAGGTTAGCACAGTTTGAAAGGGCAGATGCAGGATGCAAGCCCTGCTGACTGGCTCCAGCCCGGAAACTCTGGGTATGTTTCTTTCATTTATTCAGAGCTCACCTGGCAGGTTGGGGTCCTGGTGGACAAAGGTTTGATGCTCTCTTCTACAAGCCCCTTGCTAGGCTTGCCCTGTTGCCCAGCCTAAGGTAACCTCCAGCCTGGGGCCTTGTGTGGCCGCCCCTGGTGCCCTGGGCCCTTGGTCACTAAGCAGCAGTGCCTGGCAGAATAATACCCCCCAACCAGGATGTCTTAGATACTGTTTCCCAGGCCTCCCTGGACTACTAGTCAGGTGCAGGTACCTGGGTTTGATGAACACTCCTGGGAGAGTCTCACGGTGGCTCTGGTGAGGATCACGTCTTCATGACTATCTCGGACCTTCCCCAGCTCACAGAGTCCTTGTGCCCAGCCCTACGCTGGAGGAGCCCGATAACTGTAGTGGAGCAAGGGAACAGCTAGGAGGGGTGGCAGGAATGGAGTGGGGGCATTCAGGGTATGAAGAGGGTGCAGCCTCACTCTCCTGGGGGACAGGGAGGAAACTGAAGCGGCAGTCCTGGTGCCGAAGGACCAGATAGCTTCAGGATGACTAGAGGAGTGTGGGGTCTGTGGAGACTCTGGGGAGGCCAGCTCCTGCGGCCCCGATCTCTCCCCCAGAAGCTTCTGGGTGTGGTATCCCCTTCTTGCTCTCAGCCTCTGGGTTCCTGCTCCCCTGCTCCTGGCTCATGGCTGATCTGCTGCTGCAGGGAGCTGTGTGGGGCCCCCAACAGGACCTGGATCCTATTTCCAGGCTTCTCCCTGAGATAGGGGTAAATAATACTTGCCTTCGTGCTCCCTCTCAGGCAGCACCTTCCCTCTAAGTTGGGAGCTACAGCATCTCTGATTTCCTTCCATGTATCCCCCATTGGGAGCCTGGGTGCTGTGCTCCCTGAGCCACACGTGAGCGCAGCCCTGGGTGGCTCTGCCTGTTTACTGCTCCGTGGAAGTTCAAGGGAAGGGGATGAGACCCTACTTGATGGAGCCTTTGAGACAGGAGAAATCAATCACGCTCCTGGCTGGTGGTCATGGAGCTCCATTAGCTCAGGTCCACAAAGTCCTCAAAAGCAAGAGCTTGTCAAGTCCCTTTTTGCAGAAATCAGCACCCCTTGTAGGAACTGCTGCCGCATTGCACACACTTCCAGCAGGGCCTCTCCCCAGGGCAGTGCTGTTGCAGCCACACATAGACACAGCACAGACACACAAGAGCACACACACATCACATACAGGACACACACAGCACACAGAGCACATACATATGAGCACACAGGGCACACAAGACCACACACACACAAGACCACACATGCATGCACACACACATATGAGCACACTCACACACAAGGGCACACAAACACACAAGAGCACCCACAGGGCACACGCACACACTGCACACACACACGAGCACACACACACACAAGACCACACATGCACGCACACACACAAAAGAGCACACCACACAGGGCACACACACACAAGAGCACACACAGGGCACACTCAGTGTGTGCACACTACACACATACACATACACTGCACACACACAGCACATACACAGCACACACACACACAAGGACACACACACTGTGCACACACACTGCACACAAGAGCACATACAGAACACATACACACCTCTGACAGGGCCCCTCCCCATGAGCAGAGGACTCCTGTGGGCAGCCTGACTGCAGGCTGGCTTCTGTTGTTCCTTCTGGAAGCCTCTGCTTTCTGTCTAACTGAGCTAGTTGGCAGAGCTGCTCCCTCCCCTCCCCCGGCTTTCTCACACAGTTTAAAAGAACATTTTTCTTTGGCAAGTAGGTAACAAATATTTCTGAACCATCAAGATAGGAGGGCCCCAGTTTAGACCTAGATTATGCTGACCTGCAGGTGAGAGCCCAGTTCTGATGGCAGAGGGCAGGGACTCCTGAGAGAAGGTGGTGTGGTGCTGGGGGCCAGGGTTTCATGCCCAGGTCACTCCTGGCACCACAGCTTTGCTGAATCCTGGCTGAGAGTAGATTACACAATGTGTTAGACACAGGGCTGCACCCAGTACATGCCCTCCTGGGCAGGCTGGGGACCCACCTTTCGGTCATGTCCGAAGTGTCAGAAAGAGTGTATCCTGGACAGTCAGCATGTGATGCAGCCGTGTCAGCTGGAGGCCCTGCAGTTCTGCCCCAGGAAGCCTGGTCAGATCTGGAGCCTCAAACCCACAACTTCTGTACTTTTGAGCAGACTTACTTCAGTTTTCTCAGGGAGAAAGGTGCTCCCCGGAGCCAGAGGCTGGACATCCAGGCCTGTACAGGGACTTGGCCAGGTTTCCTTCTTGAGTCCATGTGCCAGCCGGCTGGTCATTCTTCTGAGAGAACCATGCTTGCACGTGATGCAGAATTCTAGGGGGCCGGAGCCTGTGTGTGTCCCCAGGAACAGTCCCTGTTCCTCAGCCCCACGCCTTTCTCAGGGGCAGATCCCTCCAGAGTCCCCTCCCTGTGGATGTCGGACATGTGTGCCGGGTGCTTCTTATCCTTCCGAGCTCAGGTGGCAGCGTACCCTCTGCCCAGCTCTGCAAACCATGCTGGTCCGTGTCTTTGGACCGGTGTGAGGAGCTTCTGCAATCTCCAGTGCAGCTGCCTGGTACTCCATTGTGTACAGAAGCATGGTTTAATTTAACCTGATACACACTGATGGGCATTGGGTTTGTCTGCAGTCAATCTCATTTACAAACGGGCAGTGGCAAATAAGGTCATGTACATGCTGTTGATACCATGGCCCTGACTTTGCAGGGCGGTGCCCAGGCAGGATTGGCAGGGTCTGCACTTGTCTCTTCTTTAGGCCGAAGGATGCCATTCGGGCCCTGAAGAAGCGGCTCAACGGGAACCGGAACTACCGGGAGGTGATGCTGGCGCTGACTGTGAGTGCCCCTGCCCCTCTCCCAGGGTGGGAGCGTGGCCAGGAGCCTTGGCCCAGACAGCAGTGCCTCCTGCTGCTGCCCTAGTGTCTTGCCCTCTGAGATGTGTGAGCCCGAGTCTGATGACGTGCTAGCAGGGACAAGGTGTGGACAGCGCTGTCCAGTAGAAGCCCCCAGCAGAGAAGCCCCAGGCCTGGCATGGGTCCCTGTTGTTCACCAGTCTGCCATGGGACACTGAGGCCAGCTGCTCCTCTGGGGTCAGCTCCCTCCCTGTGAGAGTGCCAGCTCCCCCAAGCACCTGCCCAGATGTTATACACTTGCTTCCAGAAACCTTCCCAAGTAGGTTTCCCCATCCGCTTTTAAGGATGAAGAAACGGGCTCGGAGAGGCCCAAGGTTTGCCCAGATGTCACAGCGAGTGAGGTGCCGACTGGATTAAGGGGTAAAAACTGAACATCACTGCAGAGGGTCTTGGGAATATCAGCAAGTGACTCCTTTCAGGAAAGAACAGATCAGATTTTTGCCTGTCCTTGAGATGTCAGAGGGCTTCCCAGGTGGCACTCGTGGTAAAGAACCCCACTGCCAATGCAGGAGACATAAGAGACACAGGTTTGATTTCTGGATTGGGAAGATCCCCTGGAGAAGGAAATGGCAATCCACTCCAGTATTCTTGCCTGGAGAATCCCAAGCACAGAGTAACCTGGTGGGCTACAGTCCGTAGGGTTGCAATGAGTCAGATACCACTGAAGCAACTTAGCATGCACACAAGATGTCAGAAAATTAAAAGGGATGGCTTCCAGTGTTATCTCTGTCTTGAAACCTAATATTTTTTCAAATGTGGTTAAAAACCTGCCTGCCAATGAAGGGAACTGGAGATAGCAATGGCAACCCACTTCAGTACTCTTGCCTGGAAAATCCCATGGACGGAGGAGCCTGGTAGGCTGTAGTCCATGGGGTCGTGAAGAGTTGGACACAACTGAGCAACTTCGCTTTCACTTTTCACTTTCATGCATTGGAGAAGGAAATGGCAACCCACTGCAGTGTTCTTGCCTGGAGAATCCCAGGGACAGGGGAGCCTGGTGGGTTGCTGTCTATGGGGTCGCACAGAGTTAGACATGACTGAAGTGCCTTAGCAAAAGCAGCAGCAATGCAGGTTCGATTGTGGTACTGGAAGATCCCACGTGCCACGGGGTGGCTAAGCCCATGCGCCACCACTCCTGAGCCTATGAGCCGCAACTGCTGAAGCCCGAGCACCGAGAGCCTGTGCTCCGCAGCGAGAGAAGCCTGCTCCCTGCAACTAGAGAGAGCCCATTCACACCAACAGAGACCCAGAGCAGCCAAAATAAATACATAAATAGCTTCTGAGTGTGCACCGCAGTACTGTAGGTTATAGTCACCACGTTCTCTGGACCCGAGAACTCACCCACCTCACCACTGAGACGTACCTTTCACCAGTCGTACCCCGTCTCCTCCACCCCCAGCCCCTGGCATCCACTGTCCTAACTCTGTCTCTGAGTTTGGAGTTTTTAGATTCCACCTGTAAGTCATATCATACATTATTTGTGTCTGATTTATTTCACTTAGCCTAATACCCTTGAGAATCATCCCTGTTGTTGCAAAGGGCAAGATTCCCTTCTTTTTATGGCTGAATAATATCCCTCTGTGTGTGTGTGTGTGTGTCTGTGTCCCATTTGGTCTTCTTCGTGCATTCACCCATCAGTGGACACTTAGGTTGTCTCCGCGTCTTGGCTGTTGTGAGCAAGGCGGCTGTGAGCGTCAGGGTGCGTGTGTCTCTCTGATCACCTGGAAGCCTTTCCTTTGGCTGTCCCCCCCCCTCCCCAGGCGCGGGATTGCTGATGGCGGTAGCTCTGTTTCTAGTTTCCTAGGAACCTCCTTTCCGCTCTCTGTAATGGTGGCAGCAGTTTACATTCCCACTAGCAGTGTGCAGGGGTTCCCCTCTCTCCACACCCTCACCAACACGTCCCTCTTTTGTCTTTGGCATTCCTCAGATGTTTGAATAGAATTTAGATTTTTCTTAAACTCTTTTCAAATAAAACAAACAACAACAGCAAAATGCAATGTTAAGAACCACTTAATAAACTCACAACTTGAAAAATTAGATAGGGACTTCGCTGGTGGTCCAGCGGCTAAGACTCCACACTTCCAATGCAGGGGGCCCCGGGTTCGATCCCTGGTCAAGGAAGTAGATCCCTTGTGCCACAACTGAGACCTGGTGCAGTCAAATAAATAAATATATTTTTTAATTAGATAGGCAACAGATAAGGTGTGAGGTGATAGCTCATTGTGTTTTTATTCCCCTTTAGCCACGGACTTTATTATTTGAATATTTGTAGCTATTATTCTATACACGAGTTTCTTCTAAGACTCTACATTCCATCTTGCTCAGTCACTTCACTCTCCATTTTATGCCACCTTTTCGTGAAGAGATATTTCCCCCAAATCACCATCTGTCTGATTGTGTATTTGTTGTTGTTCAGTCACTAAGTCATGTTCGACTCTTTGCAACCCCATGAACTGTGGCCCTCCAGGCTCCTCTGTCCATTGGATGTCCCAGGCAGGAATACTGGAGCGGGTTGTCATTTTCTTCTCCATCTTTGTGGTTCTGAGTTGCATTTTCCTAATGAGCAGTGATGTGGAGCTTCTTTTCAGGTGCCTGTTGGTCATCTGTATGCTTCTTCGGTGAAATACTTGAGTCCTTTGCCCATTTTTAAATAGGATGGTTTGTTTTTTTGCTGTTGAGTGGCGTGAGTTCCTTATATACTTTTGGATATTAACATCTTATCAGATTTTATTTTGCTGAATTTTTTTTTTTTTTTTTTTTCCTGCTCGTGGGCCTTGGCTGCATTCTGGAAACTTCTGACGTGATTCGGGCCCTCAGGCCATGGGGAGGGGTTCACTTCTTTGGCAGAGCAGCCTACAATGGGCCATGCCAGCCAGGGCCCCTTCCCTCTGCAGCTCCTGCTCTGCTAGGCTCTGGGGCCCCACTGCCTCTGTCCAGGGCACTTTAAGGACCAGATGAGGGGACAAGACCCTGGCAGAGGTTGCCTGTCATCTGAGGAGCTCGCTGATCTTGGAGGAGGGTGACCCATGCCTCAGGGCAGGAGGAGATGGGGACTTGGAGGAGGCTGCAGGCCGTCCTGGCCATTGCTGTCCACTCAGAGGCTTGTTTCTGGGGACGCTCAGTCGTTGACCCCACTGAAACCCCAGCGTCCTTCTTGTGCAAGAGCTGGTGCCTTCTGACTACTGTGCAGCCCAGGGACCCTGGCCAGCAAGGGGTCACCTGTGCCTCGAGTTTGACTCTGGAGGAACTGGTTGGCAGGACAGTCTGGGCAGGAGGTGGCTATCTGCTGCCCCTCAGTTCCAGTGGTGACCTGTCTTCCTGCCTGCATCAGGTGCTGGAGACATGTGTGAAGAACTGCGGCCACCGCTTCCACGTGCTCGTGGCCAACCGGGACTTCATTGACAGCGTCCTGGTCAAGGTCATCTCTCCCAAGAACAGCCCCCCCACCATTGTGCAGGACAAGGTGCTTGCTCTCATCCAGGTAGGTCGGTGGCCCTGGGCCTCTCCCACCTCCTCTGAAAAGGCACCTGGTCCCTGCCTCCCTAGTGCAAGTCTGAGACCTCCCACCATGTTCTGGAAAACCCCTGCTGGTTGGGTGACCCGCTCAGCCCTGGGCTGGGCCTTAGGTGCGGGCACTTGGAGGTGGCCCTAGTGGCTTGCTTGGGAAGTCTGACCCCCTCCAGACTCAGTCTACCCCAAACAACTTTGTCCTGTGCTCACAGCCACCCCGCATGGAAGAAAGCAGGTGGACAGACGGAGAATGAATGGGGTCCTTAGCCTTCCCTCCTGGTCCCGCTGGCTCGTGGCCATCTCCCAAGGCCTGCGTCTCCCCAGAGAGCAGCCCAGCGCCCCCAGGCCTGGCCAGGCTCTGTGGAGAGAGGACCTGACCCAGCAGCTGGGCACACATTGCCCTCCAGTGCCTTCAGGGGCCTGTTGATGGCTGTTTGGGCAGGTGCCCCGAGGAGTGTCACTGACCAGAAGGGACAGTCAAGGTCTTCAACGTCACTTCTGTGGGGGGAGCCCTCCTGCAGAAGTAACGGCGGAGGCCATGCCAGAAGTAGCTGCCGCACCCCTGATTCTCCCCAACCTCCCTTTAGGCTGTGGGACGTTTTGAGATCCTAAAGTTTAGGTCCGAGACCAAAAGCTGGCCCGTTTTGAAGGTGGAGTCGCAGGACTGAGCTGGGTTTGAATCAGGTGGTGCAACCAGGGCAGCTGGTGAAGACGGGGGCTCTGGGTGCTCCTGCTGTCCTGCCGGTGCTGCCTCTGTGGCCCTGCCACCCGCCAGCGTCCAGGCCACACTGCAGTCTGGCCACTGCGGGCCGTCCTGACATGGGCGTGAAGTCCCTGCAGGTGCAGACAGGACAAGCAGACCTTGGAGGCCGGGCTCTTGGCCGGGTCTGTGGTTCGTGAGATGCAGTAGCCAAAGTGAACGAGTCTCTTTGGAAACTGACCTCGCGGCTTCTGGTGGTCAGCTGGTGAGGGACAGGTCTCTGACCTTGGGTTGGCTGGAGCCCTTCTGGAGTCAGGGAGGCAGCTGTGCCCAGTGCCAGTGACAGAGTTGGCAACGGAGCAGCTCTGCCTCCTCCTCTGGGCCTGTTTTTTTTTGGGGGTGTCCTCTGGAAGTACTTCTTTTTTTGATATATTCTGTAACTTCTGAAGAACAGAATTTTAAAAAAAATTTAACCGTTCCATGAACCAGTGATGAGTGGCAATCTATTGAAGTGTGTGTCCTTTCCTCTCTGGGTTATGTCTGATCTAACAGAACCTGGTGGCTGAGCCTCCCTGTGGACTGTCCCATGAGGGCACATGTCCCCTGACACTGGGCAGCTCCTGCTTTCCTGCCCTGGCTGCAGGCACCTGCCCGTCAGATGGGTGGCTGGACAGCATGGGCTCTGGGCTCCCTGACCTACTGAGGAAGCCGGGGGTCAGCCTGAATCTCCCCATGCAGAGTGAGGAGGCCACATTCCTGTTCCCCATGACTTGCAGTCGGTCGTGGTCAGGTGCATCACCTGGGCTCAGCCCCAGGACTTGGGGAGGGGGTGGTTTCTTGTCTCTACCCTAGGAGGCGCCCCATGCTGGACTCGGTTTTGTGTTCTGTTTCCATCTGCACTTAGCCTGGCAGTGCTGGCAGGAGGAGCTGAGTGGCTGGGCTGCAGCCCTGAGTGTCTGGCACCACTAACAGGTCCGTCCTTCCCTCCAGGCATGGGCCGATGCCTTCCGGAGCAGCCCTGACCTCACGGGGGTTGTGCACGCCTATGAGGAGCTGAAGAGGAAGGGTGTGGAGTTTCCCATGGCCGACCTGGATGCGCTGTCCCCCATCCACACACCGCAGCGGGTGAGCCTCCCAGGAGCCCATTGCAGATACTCTCTGGGTTGTTCAGCTTGTCAGCGGCTTCCTTAGGGCTCCAGGGCATCTCTTGTTGACAATAAAGCGGTTCCAGAGGGAGACAGCTGGCTGTGGGGGCTCAGTGGCAACAGTGTCCCCCAGTTTTCACCCCATCATGGGGGCTGTGACCCCAGGGACCAGTAAGGACGCTGTCAGGAGGTGGCTGCTCCATCCTGGGCGGGTCAGGTGCCTGCTCTCCAAGCAGGGTGTCCGGTGTGGGGACTGCATCTCCCTGGGGGCCTGAGCTCCTCTGGCTCCACTTCTACATTGCTGATGGCGCGGGGCTGATGGCCTCACTGGTCACAGTGCAAATAAGAGCTTTCAGGCTTCTCTACTCAGGTTAAGAGGCCATCAGGGGCTCGGAGGGGAGCACGGAGACCTGGACTTTCCAGCGTTTCTCATGTGGATCCACCAGGCCCCTGGCTGTGCTTTGTGGGGTAAACAGACATGTTTTATTTTTTGAGTAATAACAGAACGGTATTGTTCATATAGTTACAGAGGACAGTCAGTAAATTGCATGATTACTATTTACATTAGTCTACTTGTAAAGGCCAAAAAGTCATCTTCTGGTACCATGTAAGGGCTCCTGAGGGGCTCCTCCATAGCAGCAGGCCCTCTGCTCAGACCCCGTGGTGGTCCTGACAGAGGGAGGGCAGCCAGAGCCCTCAGGCTGTGGGGTCTGCCTCTCTGGGTTGTGTGGGGTGCCTGTGAGGTTAGTGGGGGAAGGAGCGGTGGGGGGCAAAGGGGTCAGGCTGACAGGCAGTCCCAGGGTGGGGGCAGTGTTGGAGGTCGGTGCAGGCCGGCCGCATGGTTGATCTGGGTTGACAGAAGGCTTTGTGGTTGCCCTGCCAGAGCGTCCCAGAGGTAGACCCTGCCGCGACCACGCCCAAGTCCCAGTCGCAGCCGAGGATGAGCAGCGGCTCCTACTCAGCCCCACAGGCCCCGACTCTGAGCACTGCGGGCCCCATCACTGCCAATTCTGAGCAGGTACTTGTGCACTTGGGCCCACGGGTGACCTGCCAGCTGTCTGCGGTCCCCTCCCAGGAGACAGATCAGGGCTACCTGGATGGAGCTGGAGGCGGGGGTGGGGAAGTGGGAGGGGTAGGGGGGATGGGAGTGGAAGCACAGGGCCAGGGCAGGGTGGGCAGGAATCCGGCAGGAGCTGAGCTGTGAACAGTTATGACCCTGTGTGGCCTGCAGAGGTTCAGATCTACCCGGTGAGAAGGCCGCCTGCTGTGGAGGCAGAGGTGGGAGGGACCCCACCATGGCCGGCACATGGCCTCCCTGCCCTGGGAAAAGGGAAAGTGGACACATTTGCAGGTGGATGGCCACCGAGACCCTCCCCTGATGGGCTGTCTCTGCTGGGGGGCTGGCAGTTGAGATCTGCCCCCTCCCCAGGTGGGGGCTGGTGGGGAAGGCATGGCTCATGCTGGCTGCTGTGGTTAGACCTTGATTCCCGGGCCAGAGTCTGCAGCTGTGAGGTTCCTGGACAAGGCCCCCAGCCCTGCAGGGACCTTGGGTGCCACGTTCACTAGCATGTGAAGGAGCAGAAAGGGGCCTGAGAGGCTCGTGTCCCCTGCAGGCCCTGCGTGGCCCCCTCGCCCCATCCAGGTGCTGCCCCCGGGGGCCCCAGCTGCCCGCGCCCCAGCTCAGGTAGACGAGCAAGGCCACGTCCAGCTCGCTGACCACCCCCTGCTCCCCCACCGCCCTCTGGCCCCACAGATTGCCAGGCTGCGGAGTGAACTGGATGTTGTTCGAGGAAACACAAAAGTTATGTCCGAGATGCTAACTGAGATGATCCCTGGGCAGGAGGACTCATCTGATCTGGAGTTGCTGCAGGTGAGGGCATTTGGACCGGGGTCACAGGAGGCAGCTCAGGGTTTGGGCCCATCCTCAAGAGGGACTGAGCTGGGGAAGCCCGTATCGGCCCCATGCATCGTGGGGCCATCAGAGGCCAGTCCCTGGTGCTTTCTTCTTTCTTCTTAAAAACCTGTTTTCCTGGTTACAAAATGCCAGTTGTAGACTGTGTACCCATCGAAAAAGAAAGGAGGGACAAAGGAGAAAATGATTTCCTTTAATCCCAGCGTCCACATATAAGCACTGTTGGTTTTGGTGAATTTTCTTTCAGACATGTTTTCTGTGTTTATTCCATATGAGGTGATAGAACGTGTATAATTTTACGTTTTGTTTTGTTCACTCAATGTTGTCACAAACATGCAGGGACCATCAACTCTTCCTGTTCTTAGGGGCTCCTTGTGAGACATTTGGGGTGATACTGAGGTCCTTGTGCCAGGGTGGCTCATGTCCTTGCCCACTGGCTACCTGCAGTTCCAGGAGTCTGGCATAAAGGGGTCTAGGAGTATGGCTGGCCCACAGGGCTCCTGCCCCATGTCCACAGAGCCCAGAACTGGGACCTGGCCCTCCCCACACCGTCTCAGAGGCTCTGGCATCTGGGAAGTGGCAGCGGCTCAGCCTGCAGGGGCAGCCCCTCTGGGGGTGGGGAGAATGTGGTGTGAGGGATGCCTGGAGGACGAGGAGCAGATGCTCCCGCAGGAGCAGATGCCTGGGCGACAGGGCAGAGCTGATGGCATGGCCCATGGCAGCACCTCCCATACCTTCCACTCAGGGTGGCTGGTCTTGGTGCCTGAGGGCCACACTGCACCTGCCGTGGGCACGCCGCTGCTGTCTTTTAGGAGGGCACACAGCCCGCACCAGTAGTCTGGGCCTGAGTGGTGCTGGTCGTGCCCCTTCCCGCCCCTGAGGAGCAGGTGGGGAAGTCAGCCTAGAGGTGTTTGGGCTGTGGTCCCTGCCCTGGAGGCACTCAACTGTGGGCAGCCCATCTCTGTGGGCCCAGGCCCACCGGCTGCTCTGGACATGGAGTGGAGGGCATCCCAGCTCACCCACGTGCCAGCCACGCGGCGGCCTCCACTCGCAGCCTGAGTTGATCTTCCAGGCTTTACCCGAGGCTCAGGAACTGAGAGGGCATCCTGAGGCAGTGTTGTGCTGTGTCAGCACCAAGTTCCTGCTGACCGGTCTGCAGTGAGCAGAACGGAGGTCCTGTCAGCGGGCATAGTGGAACAAAACCAACCCCAAGCAGAGAGCATGCACTCTGCGTGCGTGTGTGTGTATTCAAACAAGACAGCTAAGGCTGAGCAGGCAGCATGCACTCTGTGTGTGTGTGTGTGTGTGTGTGTGTGTGTGTTCAAACGAGAGCCAGGGCCAACCAGACAGCATGCACTCTGCGTGTGTGTGTGCATGTATGTGTGTGTGTTCAAACAAGCCTGTCAGCCAAGACACACAGAACCTGATCTCTTGGCGTCAGCTCACAGTTTTCAAAAATAGGTTGCTTCCCATGACGTTTCCTTCCCCTCTG
The DNA here is from genome assembly GCF_049115385.1 of Moschus berezovskii. NCBI lineage: Eukaryota > Metazoa > Chordata > Mammalia > Artiodactyla > Moschidae > Moschus > Moschus berezovskii. Next base: position 46,718,300 of record NC_142479.1, read on the forward strand.
TTCTGCTCTGACTTCAAGCCTGCCCACTCGCTGCTGTCTTATGAACCAAAGAGTAAGGATGGCCCTGGGTGCCAGTGGGGGGCTGTCCTTTTGGCATGAAAGACTCACAAGCCGGCAGCACTATGAGCAGACAGGGTCTGCTGACTGCTGGCTGTGCCTCTCAAGCTGTCCCCGACACCCCGCTCCTCTCCTCCCCTGCAGCCGGGAGCCAGCCAGGCGGGGTCTCCCAGGGTCAGGGCTGCACTGGACAGCAAGGCTCCACGTGGGAAAGTGCCACAGTCTGCTGGCAAAGGGTAGGGCTGGAGGGCAGCCAGACTGCTCACGGCAGAGCTGTCCAGAGCTCACGATGGGAATAAATGCGCCTGTCATCAGCCCAAATGTTCACGCCAGCAGAAGCTGCTGCAGATTTGAGTGTAAATTGCTGGGTAGGAGGTGGAGGACATGGGAAGAGGGAAGCAGAAGGTATTGGCGAGGCACACCATGGCGGCGACCAGCATCTGGAAGGGTGACCAACGGCTTCCTGCATTTCACGAAGAACCTGTGGAGTGGCAGGGACTGGAACAAGGAGGGAAGGCGAGGCTGAGTCCCCCTGGGATGGTGAGGCCAGGGCCTGGAGTAGCACAGAAGCCTCTTTCTGGGCCGGAGAGACCTGCTGGCAGCTGGTCCAGCCCTGCCCTATTGTGGCCCCCCGACGGCAGCTTGCCTAGCACCCTCTTTCCTGAACGTCCTCAATGACAGGCCTGGGAAGCACCTCCTCCTCCAAACACAGGATTCAGATAGCCTTTGGGAAGCAGCTCGGCAGAGCAGAAGAGCCGCAGCTGAGGGGTGCTCAGGTCCGTTTCCAGGAGCTGGTGACTTGGAGCCTGGAGTAATCGCTGTCCTGGCAGAGGACTGGGAAGCAGCTGAAAAGTCACCAGCATAGGGCCAGGTGCAGCTTGTCAGAGCCAGTGGGGCTGTGCGTGCTTGTCCGTCCACGTCCACCCCCACCCCCTGCTTGCAGCTCCACCAGCTGAGCAACACGAATTCATCTCCTGTGTGGCAGGTCCTTCACTGCTTTGGTCGGCCGCCCTCCCTCGCTGGTGTTTCTCAGCAGGAGGCAGTGCTGGGGAACCTCCATCTCCCTTGAGAGCTCTCCAGCCATGTCTCCTGGCTGCGCGTGGGCTCAAGTTTCTGGGCCTGAAACCTAAGGCTTTGCCTCTGTCTGCTGGAGCTTGGCCCTCGGTCGCACATGGGAGTCCAGCCTTTGGAATCCTTGGGGTCCTGGTGCCAACAGCCACGCCCCTGCTGCCCCCAGATCAGCCTCTGCAGCTTTGTCTGCAGTTAGCGATAACATTTAGTTAATCCAGTGGCGCCTAGAACAGGCATTCCTTCACAGCTGTGCCCCAGCTCCTGGAAGGCTCCTGTTAGGAGCCCTGCCCCACGTTGTCTCTTCAAATAGCAGATGGTTTATCCCCTCTTGCTTCTTGCGTCTCGTTTCAATAGAAACTGAGATGGCCAGGACCGTTTTCTCCAGAGAAACCTAGTTGACTATGTGTTCAGCTTCATTATTCCCCTCTTGTCGTCAACAAAGACTTTCTCTTCCTCCGTCTTCTCTGCAGCTGCAGAGCGCAGATCTGCAGGACCCCATTCCCTGCTCCTTGGAACCCAGAAAGATGATTAAAAGGTTGTTCTGCACGGTGGGGCTGAGAGTGTCCCTTGAAGAAAAGATGAAGCTGTGGGGATTAATTAGACAGGAAAAGGATATTTTGCCAAGTGCTCTGATGGATGGAGGGCGTTTGCACCAAGAGCGGTGACCAGTGGCTCACCCTACTGTTGAGACCCAGACCTGGGAGGCCAGACAGAGACTGTCCGCGGTGAGGACGTTCCTGTCTAAGCTGGGGCCGGTGGCAGGCTTTGGTTGCCTTGTCTCAGCTCAGGACCAGAAGAAGGTGCCTGTCTGGGTGGCATGGAGCTGGAGGGAGGCAGGAAGGTCTGCCTGGAGCCACTGCATCTGGCTGTGGATGATCGCTTAGAGGCCCTGAGGGTGGCCGGCGGGTGTCCGTGATGGCACAAATCTTTATGCTCTGGTCTTTCTCACTTATACAATCTCTCTTTTTTTTTGTCCTTTGTAAGTTTTTAAGATAACTTAAAAGTTTGAAGCAAGAAGGTAAAACTTTCTCTCTGCAGAGACCCCAGGAGGCCCCTGATCTGGGTCCATGTGTAGGTGAAGCTCCATGAGGGACCCCTGGGTGCTGGCCCAGGTGTGGTGTACCCAAGGCCCTGCCGGTGGGTCGGGGGCTATCTTGCCCGCCGCCCACCCCGCCCCGGCTTCAGCTGAAGGCCACAGGAGCCAGGCACTCGTGCACAGCTTTGGGTCTCCTCCTTCAAAAATCATCTAGTGCTTCCCAAATACTCTGTAGGGTCAGGGAGCCCTTCCTCCAGAAGTAAAACTCTACAGAGACCCCTAGCATATTAAACAGGTGGAAGCAGATGAGGCACCCTGGCTGTTGTGGCAGGGGCCAGAACCCTGGGTGGGGGGTGGGGGGCAGCACCTTGGGCGTGGGAGGGCTCTGGGCAGAGCTTCACTTCTTCCACCCCCTTCCCGCCCTAGACAGCTGAGGGTCAGGACTGCTTGCTGTAGCCCTGACACCCCGCAGGGGCTGGGCTCCTGGGGAGACTGACTGCAGTCCCGCCTTCTCCAGGCCGGCGCTGTCCCTTCTTCAGGCAGGTGTGCCTGGTGCTGGAGCCGCTGCCTGCAGTCCGCGAAGGGGCTTCTTCTCCTTGACCTGGTGGCGCCTCCACTGGGGTGGATGGGAGCCCGGCTTTGCTAACTAGATGTGAAGGGGGACTGGGGGCGTGCTGGAGGCGCTGAGTCGGAGTGGGTTCACAGTGCACAAGCAGTCTTGGCGCGTGCCCAGAAAGCGTTGAGATGCGTGGGGCTACAGAGAATGGGGCAGCCTGTCCCAAGTGATGGGGTGGCCTCTGGCATGTTCTGTTGAAGAGAGGAAGCAACTGCAGGGAATCGTGTTCTCAGGTTTTACAAGCGGTCTGTGTGAAGTTGTTATCCGCACACGGCAGAGCGCACACTAGGACGCTTGTTCACACTAGGACGCCTGCGGGGGAGGGGCGGGTGGTCTGGGGGGGTCCTCCGGGCCTCGCGCACACGCCTGGCCTTGTGGTGCTTCTAGAGCACGGGCCCTGGGGTGGCTTCTAGAGTCGGCACGCGCAGCTCCGAAGCGAGCCCGCGGTAGTCGGGCCGTGTGTCCGCAGGAGCTGCACCGGACCTGCCGCGCCATGCAGCAGCGCGTGGTGGAGCTCATCTCCCGCGTGTGCAACGAGGAGGTCACGGAGGAGCTGCTGCACGTCAACGACGACCTCAACAACGTCTTCCTGCGCTACGAGAGGTGGGGGGGGTAGGCGGGGGCGGGGCCCGGGGCGGGGGAAAGGTCTGTGGCAGGGGCGGGGCCCGGGGCGGGGCGGTCCAGAGCAGAAGGCCGGGTGGGAGCATGTAGGCAGGCGCTGCCCTCGGTGAGGCTCAGGCTGGTCCCCTGTTTCCCGCCCAGGAGGGAGAATGGCCGGGAACCCCTGCCTCCTGCACCTGCTCGTTGGAGGAGCCCCTGAATCTGCAAAGGATTAAGGGATTAAGGGGGGAAATCTCTATCGGGAGATTTCCTCTTTCCCATGTTTAAAAAGAAAGACTGTCCTCTCCTTTGCAGCGTCAGTGTCTGGAGGCTCTGGGGCAAGGGGTGTGAGTGCCGACAAGTCGGTTTGGGGTTCAAGGTAGAAAACCTGCATATTCTTTCCCTTCCCGGAGCCTTCCCTCGGGAAGAAGTGTGGGATCCAGGCAGTGTTAAGCAAGCAGGTGGTGGTGAGTGGGTTCCTACCCTGGGTTTGGAGGGGGCTGCCTTAGGAAGCACGTTGGCCAGGCCAGCGTTTTGCCCTCAGGATGAGGTGGCCTCTGGGCTGCGGACCCTGGCTGGATGACCTGGCGTCACAGAAGGTCCACGTGACCAATGGGCATCTGGGCCTCAGGCTGGTTTTGCTGTGGGTGCCACAACTCTGGACCTTGTTTCTGCTTCGACTGTGGTGGCAGCAGTGGGTGGCCCTGTGTCCGCTGGTTGGGTGACGGGTTGACCACGGTAGGTATATGGGGCCATCCAGGGCCCCAAGTGCCAGGGGGCACAGGAGTGGAGCTGAGTCGGGGGGGAGCTCAACTCCCGGCCCCAGAGCCCTGGGCCCTGCCCCGCGTCTTCTGTGTCTCCAGTCTCGATGGACTGAGATTCTCACCCAGTAAGCCCATCTCAGGAATAGGGTAACGGTGATACACAGGCAGAGCCTGGGGCTAGCAGACCTTCCGGCCAGAGAGCCTCTGACAGGACTGACTGTCAGTGAGGGCACGGGGAAGGTGCTCTAGTACACGAACTACAGGCGGGTTAGAATTCCTGTCTGTGTAGACTGAGTACAAACCGCATCCCAGCTTGTCCTCGGGATCCCTGCTCACCACGCATGACTGCAGCACGTGGCGGGGACCACTGAGGAGCAGGATTCCCAGCAGAGCCCCAGCTGTAAGAGGTCTTAGCCTCCAGTGTCTGGGCTGCCATGCTGGTCCCTGCCTGGGACAGAATGCCTTGAGTGCAGGAGAGGAGAGTGTCCTTGGCCAGGCTAGGTCCTCTGTCTGGTGACTGACCCCCATGCAGCTGCTGGGGCCTGAGCCTGCCTTCCTCCTCGAGGTGCCAGCCCGTGGGCCCCACCCTTTCCTCCAGCACCTCGGCTCCTCACTCCCCAGCAGAGCTGCCCGACTGGGAGGGTGGCAGTTCTCACCTGGATCTGAGATGCCCCCAGGGAGGGTGGCTGACCCAGCGCCCCTGCAGGACCCAGAGGCCCCTATGGTCTAGGGGGCCACAGGAGCTCAGTGAGTGAGAGTTGAGCCAGAGGAGCCCAGGGTGTGCTTTGATGCCTCCTGGACGTGCCAGCCAGCACCTCCTCCCTCTCCTGCAGTGCCTGTGGGGGGGCTGACCCCCACCCCAGTCGCCCCATGCAGAGACAGGCAGGACAAAGTTGTGTGTGTACGGGGTGTCCACTCTCTGGCCCCCAAATGAGCCTGGGTCTCTACTGGCCTCCGGGCCTGTGAGTACCACGGCTCCACCTCCCCATACCCTCCTTACTCCACTTTCCCTTCCGCCTTAGGTTCGAACGATACAGGTCAGGCCGATCCGCTCAAAATGCCTCTAATGGGGTGAGTGTTCCTTCTCGCCTGCCTAGGGGCCAGGAGACTGGCCTGAATTTGACCTTACCTCTGGTTTTCCTAACTGTGGTTGAAATATTAGGGTGATAGGAGAGTAATCTCTGAGGGGGAGGCTGGGGGAACATCCCTGGTAGGTGGGTGCAAGGAAACCCCGGGACCTTGTGGGCTTTCCCCTCTGGGCCAGCATGTCTCCTGCCTGGCAGGTGCTGAGTGAAGTGACAGAGGACAACCTCATAGACCTGGGCCCAGGGTCTCCAGCCGTGGTGAGCCCGACTGTGGGGAGCACAGCACCCCCATCTCTCTCCTCCCAGCTCGCCGGCTTGGGTGAGTGTCCCTGGCCTTCCCCACCTCCTGGCCTTGGTGGGGCGGTGGTCCATGGGGCAGTGTGGGCCGGGTCTTGCTGTGCCAGCTTCAGCTCAAGACTTCTCCCTAAGCTTAGAGTTTGAACCTATTGGAAACCTGGAGTTGGGGGCTGGCAGTCCAAGGAACTGGAGGCTGTTTGGGCCTGAGGATAGGTGGCTGCTGTGTCACATGCGTGCGTCCTGTGTGGCCCGAGTGATCGCCTTCTCAGCGTCAGCCGGGCCAGGGCAGCAAACCGGCATCAGCTCCTCAGGTGCTGGACCTGCAGCCCCAAAGGCTGCTGAGGCCACACCAGGTCTGGAAAGGTCGGCGGCTGATGGCATATGGGCACCTATGTAGTATCTGTTACATAAAGGACTGCTGTGCCTGGCTCCTGGTGTGCCCTGCAGGGCCCGCCTGCTCACTGCTTGCCCCCGTCTGGGAGCAGCTTGGGGGGCTGTGGCTGTTCTCTACCCTTCTGACCCCCAGGACTTCCACCCATCAGGGGCAGCCCACTGGGGAGGGGTGGTCCTTCCCGAGGTCAGGCCCACATCTGTGGTCACCTGTGCTGTGTTCTGTGTGCAGACCTGGGTACGGAGAGTGTCAGCGGCACCCTGAGCTCGCTGCAGCAGTGCCAGCCCCGGGATAGCTTCGACGTGTTCGCCCAGACCAGAGGGAGTGCCTCGGCTGAGCAGCGCAACCCGTACGTGGGGGCCCTTCTGATAGCTCTGGGGACACTGGGAGGCTGACCCCGGCCTGGCCCCATGGCCAGCATAGCGGGGCCTTTAATTCTCCGGGGCCAGGACTTCACACTCTGGCTGCCGGAACCTGGCCGGAGACACTGATGCTGCATGAGGCCGGCATCCCGGCTGTGTCAGTCTGTCCAAGTCTGGGCTCTGCTGCTCCCCCTGCTCGGCACTGTAGTTGCAGGAACCGCCTGTCGGGGGGTGGAGTGGAGGCGAGGGGGGCAAGAGGGTGTGGTGGGCAGGCAGCGAGTTGGTTCCTAGCCCCAGGGGTGTGACAGCGGCCTCCCTGACAGCGACTCTGGCCACGATGAGCCAGGTGGAATTGTGGGAGCTGATTCCAAAACACACAGCCCCCTGCATCTGCTGCTGGGAGCCTTCTGTTCAGCCTTGACCCACCTCCCAGGGCCCAGCATCTTGATGCATCCAGGTCTCGGTCTGTGCTCAGGGCTCAGCAGGTTGAGCAGGGCCCCAGGCCCCGCTTCAGCACAAGATGTTGGGGAGTAGAAGGGACAGCCCCACAATGAGTGATAGACCCTGACCCTAGACCGGGAGACTCCCTCACTTGTCGGACGCCCCCAAGGCCACTGCTCTGCTTCATATGGCCGCTCCCTCGCAGCACCCTGTCCTTGAGCCTTAGAGATGCCTCATATTGTTACTTGGAGACACCTCATATTGTTATTTGAAAGGGGGACACTGAGGTGCATAGGGAGTGAGCAGCTGGACGTCCTGGCTTCAGCTGCCTTCAGACCCCAGGCTAAATGCTGAGGCTGCTGAGCACTCGTGAGGAAGGTACTGTGGCCAGAGGGGATGACCAGTCCACCCCTGTCCATCCCCATGACTACCCTGTTTGTGCTCCTTTGTCCCCAGGCCCACCTACGAGGACCCCCAGGCTGTTGGAGTACCTACTTCGGCAGTTGATGGTCGGAAACAGAGCTCCGAAGTGGTAGGTCTGGAACCTTGCTTTTCTGCCTGGAGGGAAGGCCAGGGGGGTGGGGTGGGGGGTGAAGGAGGCTAGAGAGTTAGGCAGAGCTGATGGCAGTGGGGGGCAGACCAGAGGGGCAGACCTGGGTGAGCCACATCACCTCACCGAGCCCCCCCACCTTGTGGGAGACCCCAGTGTTAGCTTTTCCAGGAGACAGACCCCGAGAGGGGGCGACTGCAAGAGCAGCCCAAGAGATCTGACTGGGAGCCCTGCTGTGCCCTCCGAGGGGGCTCTGGGCTCTCGGGGCTCCTGTGGTAAAGGTCTGTCCCCAGAGGTTGTAGTGCCCTGGGCTGGTCAGTACCCCAATAGGTGAGACCCCCCCACAGAAGGGACAGGAGGTCCTGCAGGCCCACCCACCTGTTGCATCAGAAGGGGGTTGGTGTTCTGGGCTGCAGGGGGATGGGCAGCGCTGAGGGTGGAGGTCGGGTTGTTGGGGCCCCAGATGCCATGATGGCTCTTTCTGCCTAACTGAGAAACGTGTGGCTGTGAGTGAACGAATGCATGTGGGGCGAACTGGAGCCCCAGAACAGCTCCCCACGCCTGTCCTGGGCTAGCAAGGGGCAGCGCTTCCTCAGTGTCAGCCCGTGGCCTCCCACAGCCCCTGTCTGGGTGGCCTGAGCAGACAGCAGTGCTGTGGCCTGCTGTCTGCAGGAAAGCTGCTCCCTTGGTCCCTTCTAGTTTAGGCAGCTTGGAGAGTCATGCATCTCTCCTCACCGGCCACCAGGGGGCACCAGAGAGCCAGCTCGGCTGTGACTCTCAGTGCCCCGCCCCTCAGACCCCTGAGGCTAGCTCTGCTGCTTGCTCTGGTGGTCATGGTCCACGGTCTCCTGTTGCTGAGGACGACTCCCCGTAACTCAGGGCACCAGGGGGCCAGTGAGGCCCCTCCCCTGGCCCCCCTAGCCAAGCTGGCCTGGTCAGCTTCCCTTTCTGACTTCAGGCCTGCTCCACCTGGCCCAGGTGTGTCCCAATGCCAGTGCCCAAGGTTCAAGCTCAGGAATGTGTCCAGCTTCTCACCCTTCACCCTAGGTGGGTGGGTGCCTGGCCTGGCCGCCTCTCTCTTGTCAGCATCTTCACCTGCGGGAGACAGGCTGCTCCTCATGTGTCCTGCTCAATGGAGGACTCAGGAGCAGGGTTCCTGTGGGCAGTGTGTGTGTGTGTGTGTGTGTGTGTGCGGCTGTGGGGGGCATATGTCTGTCTGTGCATGTCCATGTCTGTGTGTCTGTGAGTTTGTATGTGTGTGCGTATCCCTGTCTCCGTGTGTGTCTGTATGTCTGTGTCCGTGGGTGTGTCCATGCACACATACACTGACATGCGTCTTCAGGCCTGTACTTCAGGTTTTGTTGTTCATATCCTAAACAGTGCTGACCTGGAAGTGAAAACTGGGCCAAGGGTGAAATTAAGAACACAATAAAAGGGGAAACATTGTGTACCCGCACCTCCACAGTACATCCAAATCAGGAGTCTTAACTTTAAATACTTTTACTATGTAGAAAGGCACTATTCCCCAATTCAACATTCACATTAAGAGTTGGGAAAGGAACACACTGGTAACTGAAAGGGGAAAAATAGGGAAAAAAGCAGAAATGAGAAGAAATGGAAATGATTATGCCCCAGCTGCTTCTGTGACATCGCTCCTTGGTGACCCCAAGAGTCCCAGGCGGGAGGACATCCCCGCTGGCTTTAAGAGGTTTCCCAGGGTGGGGACAGGGCTTGAGCATTCCCTGCCCTGTTGGAACCCCCTGTACTTAACTTCTTCTTTTATGCAGGAGTTGAGGGGTGTTTGGGAGGGCGTGGGGTGCTGGGTCCAGCTCCTCGGTGACTTAGCTTCTCTGTTTCCATGACACCGGCTCTTGGCCTTCTTTACCACGGGTCTCGCTGTGACTTTCCTTTCTGGGACGTTTCTGTCCTCAACCCAGAAGAGAGGTAAAGCTGGGGACTCCGCCCTGGAGCCCATAGACAGCTGGCTCATAGCCCAAGGAATGGTGAGCGGTCATCAACCGCGCTGACCCCCTGTCCCCCCAGCACTTCCCTCTGTCGCCTGCTGAGCCCCTGTGAGTCGGACAGTCCAGGGCCACCCCCCACCCCGGCAGGTGCCCAGTCTCCCCCTCCTGTCTGTCTCCTTAAGCCACAGACTTCCAGCCCCAGAAACACAGCTCTGGTTTTCTGCTGAGCTCGGTCGTTTGCAGGAGTGAGGGGAGGGCCCTTCCCCCTTCACTGTCCCTGGAGCTCTGGGCAGTATTCACTTTGCAGGATGAGCACGAGTCCTGTGGCCTCTGCCTGGTGGGGGGGCGGGGTGGGGGGCCCCCTGCTGTGAACGTGGCCGTCCTCAGCCAGTGGGGTTTGTGCCCACCGTGTCCCCCAGAAGGGTCTGTAGCCCCTGAAGAAACACAGACACAGCAGGAACCAAACGAGAGGAGTCCGGGGCGGGGGCACTGGAGTCACACGGGCAGTCAGCCCTGGGAGGTTGGCGTCCGAGGCCAAAGCCTGGGAGGGTCCCTCCTGCCTCGTGATCACGTGGCCCAAGTCTGTGCACAGAGGGGTCGCCCGCTCCAGCCTGCCTGCCGGGCAGGGAGCAGCTTACCTCTCACGGAGCCACCACCTGGCTACCTGCCTCTGCCGTGGAGACCAGAGGTCTGTGTGTCATGGGGCCAGAGCGGGAGACGCTGGACACTCCAGGAGGAAGCGGGACTGGCTCCTGGGGCCCAGGCAAGGACGGGCCAGTGGAGGACTGTTCAGGCTGGGCTGGCATGCCTGGGCCTGTGAGTGGCACAAGGTCTGGCAGAGCCAGGTGTGGTAGGGCCACTACAGCCCAGGCCAGGGTGTCAACCCATCCAGCTCGGAGCCGGTGACTGGGCCCAGCCACATTTGGGGTCATCGCCCACTCCTCCACAGCCCTGCTTGCTGCCCCAGGCCCAGGGCCAACCTTAGAGACACAGGCTAGCCAGGCCCTCGTCTGCTTCTTTGGGGCAGGCTGGGGCTTCACCCCATACAAGTGAGTGGCCTTAGAGCAGGACTCCTTAGAGCATGTTCCCTCCATTGTCCAAATTGGGAGGATCCATTGTGTGTCCTAGGACCTGTTAATCCTGTAAAAAAGGATACTGCCCACACGCGCGGTGTGGCTCGGCAGCTGGTGGTGGCACCGCCCCTGCCCGGCCCCACCTAGAGCTCCAGGCTCCGGCTTCAGAAATAAGCCCGGCTAACAACTAACCGTGCATCTCACCTGTCTGATTGCAGTGTGTTCTTTTTTTTAAACAATGTATATTAATTGCTTTGCCTTATTTCCCATAGTGTAGAAACCCAAGTCTTTCCAAACTGCCAGAGTACAAATTCTTTGCTTGGAAACTTTTTGTACTATTGAGCAAGACCAAGGGCTTGTAGATGGTGGTGAGGAGGTGGAGGGCGTGCTGTCAGGAGGGTCCACAGCCCCTGGGTATCACCCTTGAGCGCACCACTGGCTCCGGCCTCATTGGGAACAGCGTAGGCTTTCCTGTGGGGAGGAGAGGCCCTGAGAACCTTCTGGTGCAGTTTGCCCAGGGGGGTGGGGGGGCAGTGTAGGTGCCCCGTCCTGCTTCAGGGTCTTCCTGCCTCTCCGGACTTCGGTCAGAGGGCACATGGTTGTGGGGCGGGGGGCGGGGGGCGGGGGTAGGGGGAGCCAGGGAAGCACAGCAGGAACTGCAGTAGGTCAGCAGAGAGTCTGCTCCAGGTTTGGGGCGGGGGCAGGGCTCCCTGTGAGTGAGCCAGCCAGTGAGCAAGCCGCTCGCCAGCCAGTAGCCAGTTCAGATCAGGGCTGAAGACAGCCCATCTAGCTATCCTGGGTGAGGGAGTCCGGGTGCAGATCCGCATCAGAGTCCCCACATGAGAGGTGCCTTTGTTTCTCTCTCCTTTCCATCTCCTTCCTCCACCTCATGCTCCGCAGCCCCCTTGCCCAGGAGGTGCTCCCCGCAGACCACGTCAGAGCCCAGGTCGCTCAGGGTGAGAACACTGAGACTCCTTGGGCCTGAGGATGCACCCGTGGCTGGGGCTGTTCACAGGGCAGTTAAGTGTCCAGCATATCTGACATGCCTGGTTGTCACAGAAACTTTGCCCTGGCACAGTGCTCCCACATCGACCACGTGGTGGGTGGCTTGTGAGCCCAGGTGCTGCATCCAGCCAGGCAGCGTGGCCCATCCGAAGGTCATGTGAGCTGTCCTATCACCCACACCTGACCTACTCCACACCTCTCAGTCAGGGGTCAGGCCCAGGGCTCCACGCCCTGGGTTTCTGAATTAGAAACAGAACAAGCAGCCCAGAAGTGAAGGGCTCCAGGGTGGTGAGTGGTGGAAGCCGTTGCCCCGTTTCACAGCTGAGGCCGGGGCCCAGAGGCAGGGAGCTCCTGGAGAGGGGCAAGTCCATCCAGGGGAGGGGAGATCTGCCTCCGCCAGCTTGAGGGCTGAGGAGCTTCTCACAGGTCAGTGTTTATCTTCTGACCGTGCTGGCTCTGAAGATCGGTCCAGAGGGGAAAACGGGGCATGATCCCTGACCCCAGGGGGTCAATTCTGAACAGTAAAGAAGGCTTAAAGCCCATGACCCCTTTAGTGGCTTTTTTCAAGCTTTGCAACCTGAGTCTCTCTGCTTGTCCTGGGCAGGCTGAGGCTGGTGGGCGTTAGGGACCCCCTGCTTCCACAGCTGGAGTTGTTGGTTTCTCCCTGGAGACATGCTGACTCTCCATGCTGGGTTCTGGGAACTTGGCAGGTGGCAGACGCCCTCCCTGAGGCCGGCATCCTGGCTTAGAAGAATCACAGTAATGAAAACTGGCATCTCCTGTCATAAGAACGTGTTGGGCGGAAACCCTGCCGGCAAGCGTGAACCTGGCAGGTCGTGCCCCAGGTGCCCCTGCTCCTGCTCACTTGGGAGGGAAGGGGCCTCAGGTGCTGCCAGTGCCCACGGTGGCCCGCCCTGCAGAGCAAGGACCACATGTCCCTTAGCCCCATGGTGGTTTTTCATTCCAACATTCTTAAGGCCCCAGTAGGTCAAATAAATACAAATAATTTGGTGGAGGTTGGCCTGCACCTCTCTGAAATGCCTTTGGAGACCGGATATGGGGTCTGCTGGCCTGGCTGTGTGACCCTGGGGTTAACTCAGCTGCAGACACAGTGCTGGAGAGTTTTCTAGAAACAGTGGGCTTGCAAATGGGTCCCAAGAGGTACTTCGTGGGCCAGCCTAGGTGAGGACACAGGTCACTTCAATCAAGGGCCATCCACCCGTTTCTCAAAGCAGGGAGCCAACATTTCATTAGCGTGACTTCAGGGGGATTAAAGGTTATTCTTACTTCTTATCACATTACTATCTTGTGACATCTGCCAGCAGCTTCACTATTTCCAGCCAAATAGATTTTCGGGCCCTTGGCACAGGCAGCCCCGGCGTGGACAAGGCCCAGGCGATGGTTGGGCACCCTCCTTTTCTCAGGACCCCGGCCCCCTCCCCTGCTTCCCCACCCCCTCCCCTGCTCTCAGGTGCGCTTTTCCCTTTGACCGGGGGAGGAGGGGGCCACAGGCAGTGCTGAAGGCTGGGAGGGGAGGGTGGGGTGAGGAGGCTGCTGCATTCAGGCTGCTTCGCGGTTTTCCCACTAAAGGGACACAGATGACCACAGCCCATGGCCTCTCTGGTCATCAGAGTGCTTGCTTTTGCCTGTGTCTGCTGGTGGAGGAATGTGCTGGGCTGCTGTGGGCGAGGTCACCCCTAGGCCTGGGTGCCCTCCCCACTTGGAAATGCCCCGGGACGCATTTCAGGATCCTTTCAGTGAGCAGAGCCCGGACCCCTGCCAACCCCGCGCCCTGTGCTGTCCTGGGCCATGGGCCGCCGTGCGGCCTCCCCGTCCTGCCAGGGCCCTGGGACCAAGGGCGGACATACTAGTCAAAAAGTTATCCACTGAAGAACGCGTACTGCACCTCCTCCCCGCACCCACCCGGCCGACGCCCTGCTTCTTAGAGTCGCTGCTTCCCTCCCTGCCGCCTCCCTCGGCTGCTGCCCGCCTGCCCCGTGTGTCCCGCTCTGTGCACCTTTGGTTGCCTTGAGCTGCCTGCACTGACGTGTCCGCTGTTCTGTCTCCCTGCCTGGCTGGGGGCTGCCTGGCCGCTGCCTGCCGCCTCCGCAGATCCCTGTGGTGCAGCCCTCGGTCATGGACGACATTGAGGTGTGGCTCAGGACCGACCTGGTGAGACTCCACGTTTCTGTCTTGGTGGGGAGTGGCGAGGCCCAGGCTGGGGCCCCTTGGGGCTGGCCTGGGGGCCCGAGGGGCTGCTTCCTGGGGAGTGGAGGAGGGAGGCTGGGCAGGTGCCTCCAGGACGCACTCTGACTTTTCCCAGTCACTCTGCGATTCCAGGTGTGTGCTCTTGGGTTCTTTTGGTTTTTGTGTGTTTTTTAATTTTGATTTTTTTGGTTTTCATTTTTTTCTTTTAATTGTGAAATTTTCACAGTTGTGAGTGGGTGTTTATTTTTCCATCACTGTCATCACCCTTCCTCAGCGTAGCCTGGCATCTTGGCTTTACTGGCCCCAGAGGCCACTGTCTTTGTCCCCAGAGACAGGCAGGGAGGTTAGGATGTCATGCGTCTCCCCATGGCAGCAGGTTCTGAGAGGGGAAGCTACGCTGGCCGGTCCCCACCCCGCCCCCGGCCCCCATGCCAGCCCCCTGCCAACCACTGTCACCCCCTGGGGAGCTGTTGAAGAAGTGCACTCTGGAAAGGGGTGGTTGTTCACATCATGGCTGACAGGACTGTCGCCCTGACCTGGGGACATGTCATCTCCTGTTTCTTGTCACCTCCTGTCAGGCCCCCCACTAGGATGGCAGACCTTAGGAGGACCTTCTGCCACTCCGGGCCAGCACACCGCCCACCCAGCCCCAAAGACAGGCTTTCCAGAGACACTCACTGCCCTGCAAGCCGCTGCCTGGGGGCTGTGCCAGGGGAGGAAGAGGTGCCTGTTAGGTCCTTCCCAAGAAAACGCCTGGAGAGAAATAGCTGCTGTCACAGAGCAGGCGGGCACACCTGGCCCACCTCACCTCACAAGGGGGCCCCGCACTCGAGGGCAGATCGGGGTGGAGGCAGAAAGGAGGCCAGGGCCATGTCCACCGCCCCTCACTGTCTGTGCAGGGCCCAGTGGCCCCTACATCCCCCAAACAGAACTGACTGCCCAGAGCATCCTCAGTGTCCAAATTGGGGCACGGGAAGAGACTGGCGCTGCTCCTAGGAGGCTGGGGCCCAGCCAACCCCCTGCCGGGGTGCCTTGGGGTCAAGCCCCCATGTCTCCAGGCCTCATGCGGTTCCAGCTGCTGGCATGGCCTTGACCGCCCAGCGCCATGCAGCTGCCCGCGAGTGGAGTGGAGGGGCGCCTGGAGCCCGGCCTCCCCCGGCTCTTCTGCAGTCCTGCTCCGAGTTTCAGCAGGGAAGGAGCTGCACAGTTCAGTTTTTTTCTTTCTGACCTTTCTGGAGGATCTAGAGCCTCCTCAGCTTTTTGTTTTTACTTTTTAAATACAAAAGTTTCTGTTTCTCCAATAAGATGACAGCAGTATTCTGCTCTTGCAGAACTCAGGATGGGAAGTGGGAAGTATCACTGGGTGTTGCCCTGGGGGGTGGGCCGCAGGCGGGAGCGGCCATGGGACAGCACTAACACCCTCTTTCGCTCTCCCACAGAAGGGCGATGACTTGGAGGAGGGCGTCACGAGCGAAGGTAGGCCTGCCTCCGACCCACTGTGGCTGTGCCCTTCCCAGGCTCTGAGAGCCTCCTTGCTGCCCTGGCGCCTCCCATCTCCTGGGCTCTGTCCATCCAGGTCACCTGCTGACGTGGAAGGTGCCAGTAGGCACAATCGGCCATCCCAGGTCCATGGGACCCCAGACTGGCACTCCTGACTGGTCTGCCCCCGACCCCCGAATGGTCATTGCAGTTGAGACAAAACACTGGCCATGCAGTCAGCACAGGGGGTGCTGGTCTGGGGCCCTCTGTAGGCCCTGAGCCCTGCCGGGGTGGGGGGTCCCTGCCAAGATCAAGGAGGAAGTTGCCCCTCCAGCTCTCCCTGCCTTGCTACCAATGCCGATCTGTACGATGGAAAAGCACCAAGTCAGTGGTGGGGCGGGAGTCATAGCTGCCCGCTTCCCTCACGCCCCCTGGGTTGTGGCCGGGCTTCCCGCCTGCCCTGGTTGTGTCAGAGGAGGAAAGGGGACCTCGCCTGTGGGATCAGGTGTGGCAGCTAAGCCCCTACCCATCCTTGCTGGGCCTTGTTCTGTGTTGCAGAGTTTGATAAATTCCTTGAAGAAAGGGCCAAAGCTGCTGAAATGGTTCCCAGCCTCCCATCTCCCCCAGCGGATGCTCCGGCCCCAGCCTCGAATCCCTCAGGCCGGAAGAAGCCAGAACGGTCAGAGGATGCCCTCTTTGCCCTGTGAGCTGTCCTGTGGTTGGTCCCCCCATGGCAGGTCATCTCTCACTCCCGGTCCACACCAGGCTCTGGCCACTCCTCCTATCCCCTGCCCCACCTTGGTCCTGCGCTGCTGTGTCTCCATGGAAACACCACTGTGTTTGCTCCCAGGCCTCCCACTCTTTGGGCCCAGCTTTAGCCACCTTCTCTTTGGGAGGTGGGACAGAGTGTCATTGCAGCTGCAGCCTCTCAGCCTCTGCCCTCCTGCTCCCTCTGCCTGTTGTCTCCAGGAAGAGCTAGTGGCTGGCCCAGCCCCAGGCAGGGCCAGCCCTTTGGGGCTGTTCCCAAGCAGTTCCTCTGGTCACTTGCCCACAGAGAAGGGGCTCAGACTCCAGCCCCATGCCCAGCTCAGCAGGCCTCTCCTCCCCTCCTGTGCCCGCCTTGGTCCCAGAAAGGGCAGGTCTGCAGCTGCGGGCTTGGTCTCGCTCCCCACTGCCGCTCCCTGATGAGAGAGCGGCACTTCAGTAGGCTCTGTGGTGCCCGCAGGTGGCGTCTCTCATCTACCACCTGCTTGACCCTCTTCACTCTCCGCTGCTAGCTCAGGCCCACTGCCGAGCTGGGACCAAGGGGTCTGCCGCAGGCCCATGGCTCCGGTGTGGGCAGAGCCTGCAGAGGTAACATGGCGGTGGCCTCACTGCCCCCATGCACCACTCTGCACACCTCCCCGTCTGTGGAGGGGCCTACACGGTGAGGGCTGGCTCTGGCTGGCCTGGGAAAGCTAGGCGCCTTTCGGAATGTGCTTTGTTCAGCCCGGCCCAGGGTAGCCTCTGCCTCCACCTCCAGGGCCCACAGAGGCAAGCGGTTTTGACCCCGAGTGAGATCCCAGTGACCCAGTGGCCAGCACAACTCCAAGGCCCCTGTGATCCTCCTGGGCAGGGCCTCAGCCTCCCCCACAGACTGTCCTGAAGCCTGACCTCGCAGCCCCACTCCGTCCTGGGTCCTCACTTGGCCCCAGCCTGGTTTAGCCTGAGCTGCCCTGTGCCCAGAAGAGCACATGAGCTATGCCCGCAGCTTCTCGCTGGCCCGGGAGCCCTAGCCCTGCTCAGAGCTCTAGCAGGCGCTCCATGGCATCAGGGCAAAGCTGGGGTCTCCTGGGAGCGTTCAGGGCAGGGTTAGGGGCTATGGGGGGGGGCACCACAGGAGCAGGTGTGGTGGAGTCCGAGGTGCTGTTGGGGGACCCACACCTGGCCTGACCCCCCCTGCAGCTCCCTCCACAGGGGAGGTCTGGGGTCCTGCTGGCACCTCACACCCCAGCTCCTCAGAGGACGCCTCTCCGTGTAGCTGGGTCAGCCTGCTGCACCCTGCCCAGCCGGGCCCCCACGCTGCGTCTCCAAGCCCCTGCCCAGTCCCACCCTCAGTTAGTCTTGGATGCTGAACTGTCTGAAGCCACCTGATGAGCTGCAGGGCAGGTGGCCTGCTTGTGCCTGGCCACTCCAGCCGGTATCCCCAGGCCTCTAGTGTAGCCTGGGGGTGTGTCTCTGTGGGTTGGAGCCTGTCTTGTGGCCTCCGGTGGTCAGTCAGTCCTTCGGGAGTCACAGCAGCCGGGCCCAGCATCTGCTGAGGGAGGAGTCGGCCTCCTGGGGGTCCCCAGGTGGATGGTGTGGCAGGAGCACGTACCTGCCCCGGGGAGACCCCACAATGCCGTCCCCAGCTTCAGCTGCTCAGCCAGGCCCAGTCGAGAGAGGCCAAGCCGCTAGCGTGGTGAGTGATGGTGGCCTCACCAGCTGTCCTGGCTGGAGCTGCCCCTCCGCTCACCCATCAGGTTGCAGCACCCTGCCCCACCTGCCCCTCACCACGCCCAGGAAGCAGGTGCCCAGGACGGGTGCTGCTCGCTCTTCCCGTCCTGAGGCCCCAGGTGCCCGGGCCTATCTCACTGGTTCCCTTCTGTCTGGGAGGCTCAGCCCTCGGGCTGCTCTCCCAGGAGGGAACCCTGGCCAGAGCCTTCTGCCCAGCAGAGTGAGACCCTCTGAGCCACCAGCCTCTGCCAGTGTTAGAGACCGCAGATCCAGTATGTAATTACACTAAATTATTGCTGGGATTCCTTATAAGCACTAATTATACCTGATTATAGGTTAAAATATTTATTTTGTCAAAATATTTTCTTGGGGATGTGTTTAACCCTTTCTGTGTTGTGTGTTGAGATGTGAAAACTAACCCCTTCCTCCTGCCTCTCTGACCAGTGGGCAGCAGCAAATAGCACTGAGTTCGTGTGACCAGGCGCTGTTGGGCCTTTGGCCAACCTGCCCCAGAGTGGCCCTTGCCCGGGACTCCTGGGGGAATGTGACCGACTGGCTTATCTGTGTGCATAAGGACAAGGGCCTCAGAGCTACAGTGGCTCTTCACTGGCCAGGCCAGAGGGCAAGGTGGCCATCTGCTGTCCGTCCTCCCATCTGTCTGTCAGCCTCTCAGTGTGATCAACCGTGCTGTCTGCCCTGGATCCCGCCTCGGCGCCCTGCCCTTCCCCTCCTTACCAAGGTCCAGAGAAGGGAGCCTGGGGAGGTGGGGTGAGTGAGGACCCAGGGCAGCAGGTGCCCAGACTCCAGCTCCTCCTGTTCCTTCCTGCCACCACAGCCCCACTTGGCCTCCACACGCTTCTAACTCAGTCCAACCCAGCCTTCCGGAGGGTTCAGGGGGCTGTGGGCCAGTGAGGAAGAAACCCTGTGGTGGACAGTTGAGCCTTTTGTACTGGCAGCCCCCAGGCCCGGGCCCCCTTCCCTGTCCCCGATGTGGGCATAGCCAACTTCATCACCCAGAAGACGCCCCAAGGCCCCCGCCTTTCCCATGCCCAACTTCAGGCCTTCCTGTCCCTGGGGCGCCCTGAGAATAGCTGTCAACTCAGAAGGCTCATGGCACCTCTCCAGGTGCTCCTAGAGGAAAGGGGGTGAATATTTATTCCCTCGAGTTTGCACTTGATTTGTGAGGGTTCTCAGGTATGTTGTCGGCGTCCCCCAGCCTAGTGGTCTATCACTGTCTGTCTCTGCCGGCAGAGCAGGACTGGAGGGTGGGTCAGTGACACCAGAGCATCTGTCTACCCACGAGCTCTCCTAGATACGTCTGTCTAGTTTGGGATCTTGCATGTAAAATACTCCACAATAAACAAACAAACAGACTGCTGCTGTGCGATCTCTGTTCCGTTGGGCCTGCCAGAGCTGACCTCCGGCTTTGTCTAAGCAGAGGCCGTGTGGGCCTCCGTGCTGCCCGGGAAGTTCGCCCTGCTCCCTCTGCCCGGGGGTGGCAATCGGAATGAGACAAAGGCCCCATGCCAGGGGAGTCTGGGAGCAGCCTCCAGAGTGTGGGGGCCCCAGGCTCTGTGGATGGAAGGCGTGTCCTGTAGAAAGGGGCTGTGGGCCCTGAAAGAGGCCTGCTCTGTGTCCCTTTCAGTTCATTTCAGTCACTCAGTCGTGTCCGACTCTTTGTGACCCCATGGACTGCTGCACGCTAGGCCTCCCTGTCCACCAACTTCTGGAGCTTACTTAAACTCATGTCCATCGAGTCAGTGATGTCATCCAACCATTTCATCCTCTGTCATCCCCTTCTCCTCCTGCCTTCAGTCTTTCCTAGCATCAGGGTCTTTTCCAGTGAGTCAGTTCTTCGCATCAGATGGCCAAAGTATTGGAGTTTCAGCTTCAGCATCAGTCCTTCCAATGAATATTCAGGACTGATTTCCTTTAGGATTGACTGGTTTCATCTCCTTACAGTCCAAGGGACTCTCAAGCGTCTTCAACACCACAGTTCAAAAGCATCAATTCTTCGGCACTCAACTTTCTTTATAGTCCAACTCTCACATCCATACATGACTACTGGAAGAACCATAGCCTTGACTAGACAGACCTTTGTTGGCAAAGTAATGTCTCTGCTTTTTAATATGCTGTCTAGATTGGTCATAGCTTTTTTTCCAAGGAGTAAGCGTCTTTTAATTTCATGGCTGCAGTCACCATCTGCAGTGATTTTGGAGCCCCAAAAAATAAAGTCTGTTACTGTTTCCACTATTTCCTCATCTATTTGCCATAAAATGATGGGACTGGATGCGATGATCTTAGTTTTCTGAATGTTGAGTTTTAAGCCAACTTTTTCACTCTCCTCTTTCACTTTCATTAAGAGGCTCTTTAGTTCGCTTTCTGCCATAAGGGTGGTGTCATCTTCGTATCTGAGGTTACTGTCCTGTGTCCCTGAGTGGGGTGCAAAGTGGGGTGACCCTGAGACATCACCGTGGATGTGCCAGGATCCCATGGCGAGCCTGTGGGATGCCAGATTGGCCAGGAGGGGAGGGGCAGCTCCAGTCCAGTTCTCAGAATTAAGGACACTTTGCAGCCAGGAAGCCCTGGAGCCCTCTTCCAGGGCCTGCAGGGCAGGGAGGTCTTGGGGAGCAGCCAGAAGAGGGGGCAGTGTGGGGAGCCCTGTGGGTCTGCTTATAGCTCATGGCCCATTGCCCACTAGTCCCCCACTGAGACAGCTGAGGAGAAGTCCTTCTACAGCCCCCCTCTCTTCCAGGAAAGGGTCTCTGGGGCCCTGAGGAGCTGGGCATGGGCAGACAAGAGGCCTTGAACGTGCAGGACTTACCCAGAAGTGCCATTTGCTGTAGTGGAACCCCTGCCAGCTCTTGCTGGGTGGCTTCAGAGGGTCTGTGCAGGGGCTGCAGGCCCTCAGAACCAGGGAGTCCACGGGACGGGCCATTCCCTCCCCACCCCTGTCTGGAGCTGCAGGCAGGGTGTCCCGTGATGTGAGAAATGGGGTCAAACGCAGTTAACCCGATGCCTCCAGGGCCCTGCCTGGGTGGATTCCAGGGACAGCGGGGACCAGGGAAGCTCACAGGCCGCTGTAGCCTGCTGTTGCTCAACTCCCATTTTTCAAGAAAAGCCAGGGATGCAGCCTTCAGCGAAATGTCCTTGACAATGAACTCAGAATCAGAACCTGCATGTACTTGGATGTGGTGTAGGTTGATGCCTCACTCTTCCTGTAAGCCCTGGCTCACTGAGTTCTTGAGGCTCTTCCCTGGCCAGTGTACCCCCAGAGCAGCTCAGAGAGAGCTTCAAATGACTTGTCCAGTTACACAGCAGAAGCCAAACTGGCATGAAAACACAGGGTCATCCAAGACCAGAACCAACCATGTTAATGGCCATCTGGTTCCATTATGACCAGATGGGGAGCTGAGAGGAACCCAGTGCTCCCTGCAGGCTCTCTGCTGCCTCGGCCAGAGGCTGGGCAGGTCCCAGCTCAGCTACTACAGAATGAAGCACGAACGGGCAGGCCAGAGACGGGGGCTCCAGGAGTGGGGAGGGGTCTGCATAGCCTGTGAGGCAATGACCAGTGCCGGCAGCCCTGCCAGCTCCCGAGCTTGCCCCGCCACCCGCCCCTGAGTTCCAGCATCAAGGACATAGCTCGGCTCTGCCTGCGCTGGACACCTGCCCCAAACGGCTCTGAACCCACAGAAGATGCCCCTGTGCCTCTCAGACGCCCACAGCAGCAAGGAGCAGAGACGAGGCCGGCCTCTCAGGTGGGACCCGGCCGGACCCCGGCTCTGGGCGGGGCGGCGCGGGCGGGGCGCCGGGTCGGTCGGGCGGCGCACGTGACACCGCCGCCGGGAGCCGGGCGTTGACGCCGCGTCACCCCACTCGGGGCCCCGCGCCCATTGGCTGCGCCTCGGGCCGGGGCGGGGCTCGTCCGGCCGGCTCCCCCGCGGCTCCGGGTGCTCGTCCCTGCCGCCTCGCTCTGCTCACCTGTGAAATGGGATTCCGACCTCCGGGAAGAAAAGGGTTAAGGCGGACGCGCGCAGCTCCGGCGCCCGGTGCGGGTGCGGCGCAGCAGCAGAGCCCCCGGGAGGGCCAGGGGAGGGGCGCTCAAAGGACTACGTTCCCCGAAGAACCGCAGCCCCACCCGGCTTCCCCCACCCTCCCCTGGACGCCTGCCCTGCCCGGCTGGCCTATGGCTGCCCAGTGAAGCAGTGATCTCTTTGATGGCAGATTCCTCCCCGCTCCCACGACTGGGCCCTTCAGTTCAGCTGGCTGCGGGTCTCCATGGGCGCTGCTTCGTCACCCTCTCTCCTGAACTGCTGCAGTTACGCTTGCATATTGACTGAGCTTACTCTTTACATATGTGGTATAGGCGGCTACAAGACAAGCAGGCACGTCTGTCTTGACCTTGACTCCAACAGACTGTGCACGGTTACAGAAGGAAGGAGTGTTCTCATTTTACAGACACCAGAAAGATGAAGTAAGATGTTCCAAGTACACAGCAAGCAGGTGAAAACCCAGACCTGTTTCCTGACTCTAAAAAACTGGTCTTCAGGCTTCACACAGCACCCTCTCCCCTCCCTGGGAAGGGCTGTTGGAAATTTCAGGCAACTCCCCAGATTCCCAAGGCCCTCTGGGTGCTTGACTCTTACTAGGGGGGTGGGGCCTGGGCATCAGGATGCAGGGGGCTGTTCCCCCACAGAATTTCATCTGGAGGGCCAGGCCCCAAGGGTCCCTGAACAGGACCACTTGGGAAACAGATGTGGTTTGGAGGTCCCCGGGGCCTGGCCATCCCTGTTCTGGGTAATTTTCCACCGCAGCCACTTCCGGGAGGGGAACAAAGAGCCCTGCGTGTCCAGGCTGAGCCCCAGGGACTTGGGCCTCCAAGGCCTCTCTTGGCCTGGTCAACACCCCCCTTCCAAAGTGCGCCACAAATGTCACTCCGTCAGAGGGTGTGGTCAGACAGGCTATATCTGGAATCTGAGCAAAGCAGTACTCAGGATGGCTGGATTCACTGAGGAGTGGGGGGTGGAGGTGGGGGTCCATACCTCTGATAAGGCTCCTTGACTGCCCCCTACCAAGGGTGCCTCTGCTCACTGCTTCCACACTTCCAGCACCTCCATATTAGTATCTCAGTCCACCTCATCAGGGCCCTCCCTTGGCACCTAGCTCTGCCACCAATCCACAGGACCCAGGGTCCTGGTCCAGCCCTCTCCCCAGCCTAGCTGTCTTCTCTGACCTGCCCGGGCCTCCAGGGCAAGGGGGCCCAGACCCAAAGCACAGACTGCCCCTACCTTATCCCAGCTGCTCTGGGGACGGGGTCCAGTCCTGGTACAGCTCCAGGTGGCTGTGTGAGCTTGTGCTGGTGAGCTCCTGAACTCTGGGTGCAGAGGCCAGCCCACCTTCAGCAGCCGGACTGGGCCCACTAACCCCCAGCCCTCTGTCAGTCCCACAGCTGGATCTGGGAGGAAACCAGAGTAAGTCAGAGTGGGAAATTCTAGCCTCTTCCAGGCTCTTCAGAAGATCTAAAGAAGGAGGGTGAGGCTCATCTCACAGGCCCAGCCGGCCACCGTCACTAACGTCCCAATCAGCCTATGCGGAGACACCATCAAGCCCCGTTACAGCTGAGAAAACTGAGGAACAGTGTGGTGATGTAACTGGCCAGAGGGCATACAGCAGGTCTTGGACTAGTCTGTCTTCCAAAGACCCAAATCTCGGAATGAGGTTTGTCGGGTCACTTCCTGCCCCAAGTTCAGAGACATCTGGGACGGACCCAACCTGGGGCTTCCACTCAGCCCCCTTGCTCAGGATGCGAGAAGCCAGGGCCTGCGGGAGCCCCGCAGCAGTCCGCGCGGGGATGGAACGGCCAGGGGGCGGGTGCGCACGCCAGACCGGAGCCGCCTGACACTCCTCAGGTTGGGCGGGACCGTCCACCCGGGGGTGGGGCTCCTGCAAGGCTCCGCCCCGCCCCGCCTGCCCCGGAGAACAGCCGCCGGGAACCGAGTTTCCGAGGAACTTTTCGCGGGCGCCGGGCACCACCGAGTTCGGGGCGGGACGCGAACGCGCGGAGCGGCTGCTCGGGCCCGGCGGACCTCCGGGAGGAGGCGACTGCGCCATGGACGAGCCACCCTTCAGCGAAGCGGCCTTGGAGCTGGCGCTGGCCGAGCCTTGCGAGCTGGACGCAGCGCTGCTAACCGACATAGAAGGTGCGTCAGGGCCACTGGGCTCCGCGCGCGGGGGGCGCGGAGCGGGGCGGGGCGCGGCCCGCTCCTCTGTGCGGAGTGCCCCGCGTCTCTGCACCGAGCGCTGCGGACCTCGTGGTCCTGTCCCCGCGGAGCTGCCCGTGCCCGCCGGGTCCTATAGGAGGCTCGGCGCTGAGCACGTGCGCCTCTGGGCGCCCCGGCCCGCACCCCGCGGCCAGCGAGTCCTCAGTCGCGAGGCGGCATTGGCGAGAGCCGGGTAGCCGGCATCGGCGAGGCCCCGCCCCGCCCCGGCCTTGACGTCAGCAGGAGGTTACTCTCGGTCGTTCCCTCCGGCCTGAGAGTTCAGCTCGGCGCCCGCGCTCCTGCGCACGCGCGCCGTGGTCCCGCGGACCCTGACAGACCAGGGCCCGGTTCTCCTAGCTGGCTCCCGGTATCGGTTCGGCACACGCTTATTGAGCGTCTACTGAATACCAGGCCCAGTCCTAGGCACTAGGGGTTCACAGACCTGGACTCCCCCTTTCCTTGGAAGCACAGACCCACCCTAAGGAAACCCATAAACAGATATTTACACCTTGTGGTGGAGCTGGGGCAGGGCGACTGCTTCGGGTAGGGCGGTGGGGTGGGACCTGAGCTCAGCCCTGAGAAGGATGTCTTCCCCGCAGAGGGCACGGCGAGGAGTTGGAGGGGCACAGGTGAGACTGGGCAGGTGGGTGGAAGAGGACTTGTCAGGGAAAGGCGGGAGCAACAGCGCAGGCTCTCTTACACACCTGGAAACACTACTCTGGTTGTTCTACAAAGAGGGTGTTGGGGGCGAAGCTGCAGCGGGGCCAGTCAGGAAGCTGTTGCCCATGGTGCACAGAGCACATTCCAACCTTGGCAAGTTGCCTCCGAGGTTCCTATGCAGTTTCAGCCACGTTGGCTACCTTGCACTTGGTTGATGGGGAAAACAGGCCCTAAACACAGTACCCAAACCTCCCACAGCCTGGATGAACTCATCCATGGAGCCTATGGCCTCCCTAGGGTTAGCAAAATGGACACATCTGAGCCAACCACTCTTTGGATGGCTTGCTGAGAACCCAGCTGGTAGGGCCCAAGAGTTGCCAGGTCCCCTGAAGGGGAGTTGAGAGGAGGGCCAGGCAGTGTTGACTTGGGGGTGAGAGCTGAACTGGATCCCAGAGGCAGTGGGATGTTAAGTGACTTGTCCCAGGTCACACAGCAGAGCATGGTAGAGCCAGAATTCAAACCCAGGGTGGGAGCTCCAGAGCCCACACCCTTAAATGCTGGTCTCCTATTGTGAGAGAGATAGAGAGTGTGTGTGTGTGTGTGTGTGACGCTGTACAGCAGGGGACTCAGGAGGCTGCTCTATGTGGAGGTATGCTGGGGGCCTGGGAGTGGGTTGAAACGGGGTCATAGGTCACATGGCCACCTCCCCATCCTAGCCCAGAGCCTTTGACTCATGAAACAGAGGACTGGCATCAGGGAGTCCGCCCATGGCCCTCAGCCCCACCCAGCCTGGGCATGTGCCTCGGCCAGACTCCATCATGTGACCAGTGCCCTCACCAGAAGCCCCAGGTCCTGTGCTGCAGGCCAGGCCCTTGATGCACCACACCGCGACTCCGGGTGGATCTGCCTGCTCCCAGCCTCCTTTTTCTCTTCTTGTTTTGGGTTCCCTTGTGGTCCTGAGAGAGGGTATGTGGGAGCCCCCTTGCATGAGTGCTGGGATTGTGTTGATGCCGTGGAGGGCCTCACCTCCCACTGGTTCATTCACTGCACAATGCTGCTCAGGGACGAAGAGGTGATTGGAGGAGGCTGCTGGTTGGGTGGGCCTGGTCAGGGGGTGGCCTGGTCCTCCGGTGCATAGCTGGAAGTCACCTCTGCCTGGGCTCCCCAGTTCACTCCATCTTCGAAGTCCAAGTGTCTGCCCTCAGTCCAGTTCCTAAATCAACCACAGGGACCTGGCTTCCTGGGCTCCAGCCCAGCCTGCTGAAAGAGGTACATGGGGGCCAACCTGCCCGCCCCCCTGCCCAGGCCTCTCCCCACAGTCTCTCATGCCCAGTTCTCTCCCTGGTGCTGCCAAGCATGGGCCCTCCTTAGAAAACAAGCTCAAGATGGCTTACAGCCCTGCTCTGGCCACAGCACATACCTGCTCAGTCCCTAACCACCATGGCTCCCCAGAGCCCCAAGATACAGTCCCTTGTCTCAGTGTGGTGTTTGAGACCTGTCAGGTGGGCCCTCCTGTGATGAGTCCTGTCCCTCCCTCCAGGCCCTCCCCGTGCCCTGGACACATCTGCCCCCACAGGGCGCCCCTGCCTCATCATGTCCAGAGGTCCTGAGGGCAGAGCCTGGGAGAGGCCTCTCCCCCTGGACATGGCCCCTCTCCATCCCTCTCCTGCCTTGGGTGCCTGGCCCACCTGCCCCAGGTGGCAGGAAGCAGAAGCCCTCCTGGTGTGGCCATGTGCTCTCTCCAGGCTGCAGTGGCTGCCCTGGAAAGCTGGGGTGAGGCCATAGGTGGGCTGCCTGTGAGCCCCTGTGAGTTCCAGCCCTTGCACCTGTGAGAGGGATGGGGAGAAAAGTGCTGGGGGCAGTCCAGGGAGGCGGGTGGGCTGGCAATTGGTAGCTACCTTCTGCTCGGTGGTCACCTCACTGGATGCAAACATTCTAGGTGACCTGCCCAGCCTCAGGTGGGGTTACCACTGGGTAGAGGCCTGGGGTCTGGACTTCGCCCAGCTGATAGGGGCACACCAGGTGGCAATGATTCCTGGCCAGAGCAAGTGCCTCTGTCCTGTGTCTTGCCAGCCACAGGCCCCATGGATGTGCCCTTTGACCCTGGGACCTACTGGGCGTGCACACCACACCTGTGGTAGGGGAGGGGAGAGCCTCAGAAATGCAACGGTCATCTCCTCTCTGGTATACAGGCTGGGGGTGGACATGTCCACTACCCCCACCTGCCCAGCTGAGGTGTGGGGAGCAGCAGGAAGGCCAGGCCCAGTGGGGATTGCCTCCTAGGCCAAGAACATGTTTCAGTAAATCTGTCTCTAGCTGGCAGAGGCGGGCCCAAACCCAGCACGTGTTTCTGGGTCTCTGGCCATAGATGATGGTTTGCTGTACAACCACCTCAGGGCAGCCTCTGAGATGCAAATTAAAGCACCTTCAAGGTTCCAGTCGCACAGTTGTGAGGACTAAGGAAAGCACCCCAAAGTAGGTAAAAACGGTAAAACGCAGTGCTGGTGATGCTCTGATTAAATGTGACATATTGCAAGGGAGAGTGTAAAGAGGTTTATTATTCCAGAGAGCAGCCTGGCAGCTTGGAAGCAGTATGCTGCCTTTGAACCAACACACACACTTCAGAGGGGGCAGTGCCAGGGCTGAGCCTTGGAGCTTCATACAGCCTCCCCTCTGCGTAGCACTCTGCACGCACATCCTGACCTGGGATGAGTGGTTGCAACAAGTTGGGACAGAGCCAGGCTGGCTTCAGGGCTCACTTCTGCCCCTGGCAGGCAGGGCTGGGGGCTGTGGGCTGGGGGGGTTGGCAGGCCTGGGTGTAGGTCTGAGGTTCTTCACTTGGCAGTCGGAGGACCTGGGGCACATGGCCTCCCTCTGAGCCTTAGTAGCCTCATCCAGCTAGAGGGCTCATATTCAGGTTCTGCTGGGGCTCTGGCCCCGGGGCCATCCCATTCCAGGAAGAGCGGGTACCTGCCATGTCCCTGGTCAGCCCCCCACACACAAAAGCCGCCTGTGCCCCCACTGCACACATGATCGGCTGAGAACATGCGAACCTGCCAACCGTGTTTCTCAGGAGGTTCCAGGAGATGCTGGTGGGAGCAGTGGGGCTGGCTGGCAGGGTGCATGCCCACTCCCCATTGCTGCCCTGTGCCCTCCCTTGCACAGCCAGAGGTGGAGTGGTGCTGTTGCTTTGTGCTGTCTGCTGCAGACTTTGTGACCTGCTCAGTCAGTCAGTTCAGTCGCTCAGTCGTGTCCGACTCTTTGCGACCCCATGAATCACAGCACGCCAGGCCAAATCCCTTTTCTGCCCATTCCCTGAGAATTGGTGTTCTTAGCTCAGGCAACAGACAAACGTGGGTTGGAACTCCAGCTTTGGGCTGTCTCCTTGACCCGCTTCCCTCTTGACCCCCTCTTCTGCAGTCACACCAGCCTCTTCTTTGTCTTGACAGCATACCAAGCTTGCTTTCACCTCAGGGCCTTTGCACTTGCTGTTCCTACTGCCTGTGACATCCTTCCTTCCTCCTGGCCCACTCCCTCCTTTCATTCAGACCTCTACTCAGATGCCCCCTCCACAGAGAGGCCTGCCCTGACTCCCTCTGTTTCTTCACAATGCTCATCACCTGCACCCCCTTCTAGTAGACGGTTGGCCTCCCTCACTGGAACAGAAGCTCCACTGGGAGGTCTTCATGCTCTGTTCCTGCACCCCCAGCACCTGGCACTGGCCTGACATTTAGGAGAGGGCAGTAGATACTGTCAGAGAAACAGATCTGAGCTTCATGGGCTAGGCCATATGGGGGAGGTGGTGAGCTCCCTGTCCCAGGAGGCATGCAAGAAGAGTTTGGGGTGCAAAGCCTTGTGTCAGCTGGATGGGTCATAGGCTCCTGTGATAGTCAGAGCTGGGCTCCTGTGGGTGGGCGCAATGGGGGTCCCCCAAGGATTTCTGTCATGGCCTCAGAGGATAAACAGGCCTGAGAATAAAAGGCCCACATCTGCCTTCAGAGGGAGGTTTGAAGGTAGAGCCAGGGAGAGGGGAGAGGGTTTCAGGTTTCCCGTTAGGCCCTGATAGAATCAGGGCAGGAGAGGAAAAGATGAAGCCAGGCTTGGGGAGGGGCAGGTGGGCCCCCTGAGGCTGAGCCCACATCTCCCCACTCCCCATAGAGTGGGTGCAGGAGCCACGCGGGCCTTGAGTCTTAGGTCACATGAGTGCTTACTTCACTGGTGGAGGGGCCCCACTGTGGGAGCCCTGCCCAGCCTTTCAGACCCACTGGACTGGAGGGAGCTTCCTTAAACTGTGCACCCTGGTGGGGCCTCTCTTGCCTCCTAGAATCCCCGGCGCCAAGGCCAGAGGTGAAGGCTCAGAGAAGGAGAGTGTCTTGCCTGGGACTGCACAGCAAGTGAAGGGTGGAGGGAAGTTCTGGCACTCAGATCTGGCTTTAGGAGAGAGTGAGAGGGGGCCCAGTCAGACCGTGAGTTCAGGGGGTGGTGGCCCCTCGACACGCCACCAGATGTCTGCTTCTCACTGCATCTTCGTTAGATCGTGTCCCCAAGGCCAGCCCTTCTCTTGGCAGCTGTTCCTGACCCTATCGGCTGTGGACTTCTCCCTTCTATGTCCTTGGTCTAGATGGGACAGAACCAAGACATGTGAAATGGGAAACAAAGGGGGCGAGAGAGCATGAGACAGGGAGAGGGATGGTCAGAAGCAGGTAGGCTTGATGCTGGCTGGGTGGCCCTGGCCCTGCAGAGGCTCAGGTGTGGGTCAGCCCTGGAATTCAGGCCTCAGTGTCTCCCAGTCTCAAGGTTCTCAGGTGAGGTAGGAGCCTTGTCAACACCAGTGTCTTGATTTGGGGGGGTGAGGGAGGGTGTGAGCACCCACCAGCTGAGGAGGGAGGGAGGTGGAGAATTCAGTTGCCCTTGGCACCCACTGCAAGGCCATGGAAGGACCCAGACAAAGAAGGGTGGATATGTGATGGAGAAGAGCCTCCTGGAAAGTGAGAGCCATCGGGCCCAGGGGGTCTCTGCCCCCAACACCCTCTGAGGCTGCAGGACACCAAGAAGGGGTCTCGGGTGGGCTTGGCTGCAGTTGGAGGCTGGCCTGAGCCTGGGGTCCACTTGGCCACAAAAACTGGAGCTGGCAACCTGAGCTGCTGGCCAGGCTCTGTTCATCCGTGTAGAACTCAAACCTTACACAGAAGGGGAGAGGGCCTGAACGCCCCTCCAGAGACCCCCAGAGCCTGTCACCCCAGGACTTCCTCACCTTCTGTCCCAGGGACTGGGCTGCCTGATCTAGGCCTCTCTTCAAAGGGATGTCTGTGTGGGGCTTCAGCTCGGGCTCAGCTGTTACTGGCCATCACTTCGGGGTATGGGTTCCCTTCCTCAGTTTCCCTGGGAAGTGACTGTTGCCAGGGGTCCGTGCGGTGGGGTGTGGCCCATGCTGGGGCGGCCCAGGAAGGGGAGGTCCCCACACGCACTGCACTCAGTAACACCTTTACTTGTCCCCGTCGGAGCCAGGATCGTGCTCGTCCCATTTTCAAGAGCAAACTGAGGCTTAGCGTGGTCGAGACCGGCTCAGGGTGTCAGAGAGCCAGCGACTTAGCTGCGGAGTTGGAGCACCCCTCGCCAGCCCCTCGTTCCACCGCTCTTCTCTGATTTGACCGCCAGTAACCCCTGCAGACGTCGGCGCCTAGTGGGTTAAGGGCCAGCGTCCGCTAGTAACCCCGGCCCCCATGCGGCGCCGCGGGGCGCAACCCGAGCCGCGCGCCGTGGGGGTGGGGCGGGGCCGGGGCGGGGCCCCAGGAGGCGGTGGCGCGGCCGCTGATTGGCCGCACGCGCTCACCCCATGCCCGGCCCGCGGCTACGCGGGGCGGGGCTGGCCAGCGGGGCGGGGCGTGGCGGGGGCGGGGTCGGGGGCGGGGGCGGGGCCGGCGGGTAGCTGTGTCGCTCAGCGGCTTTCAAGTGCGCCGGCCCCGCAGGTGAAGTCTGCGCTCGGAGACCGGCAGGCCAGCCGCCTGGACGCCCCAAGGGGCGACGGGCACGGGCCGCGGAACCATGGACTGCACGTTCGAAGGTATTTTTTTGGAGGCCTCCACCCCTTTATTATAGAGCTTTCTTCTCCTCAGCGGGGTTATATCCTCGGTGCCCTGAGGGGAGGTGTACACGCTCCCTGCTCTAAGAGGAGTGGGCTCCCCATCCCCACGTCCGGAGTAAGGGGGTGGCTTTCCCACGTCTTCTGCTCCGCAGGGAGAAGGATCGCTTTTCCTTCTGTCTCCTGGGGCTCCCTTTTGGGGGGCACCTTGGGCTTGACAGACAGTGGGAGCCCTGGGTTCAGCCAGTTTCCTCTCTCGGCCTCAGTTTCCCCAACTATCAAAGGGACTCGTGAAGCCTGGGGTAGGGGGTCCTGCGGGAGAAAGCACTCTGTGCACTATGACCTGTGCGGACCTGGAGGGCCTGCCAAGTATTTGTGTTTGAGGACAGGAGGGCTGAGCTGGCACCCCCCCATCGCCACCCCATCCTCCGTTGTGCTCTCCTGGCAGCCTGGGTCGTCCCCTGCAGTCACTTTCCTGCCTGGCACCTGTCAGTAGGAGGGACTCAGTTGACCTTGAGGCCCCTCTCTGTGCAATTGTCCTGTCACAAAGTGTTTTGTCTGTCCTGTACAGAGGGGGAGACTAAGGCCTGGTGAGAGGACACTTTCACCAGAAGCCCAGGCTGGGAGTCTGGGGGATACCTGGGGCTCCCAGGGTTTGCTCATGGGTCTTGCAGAGCACTTTGACCCAGTGGATGACTCCCTCAGTGGGTTAGAGGGCCCTGGACTGACCCAGCCAGGCTGCTGGTTGCCAGCTGGGGGAGAGGACTTGCGGCCAGTTTGGGCTGCCGCGGGCCATGTGTCCAGTCTGTATGAGGAGGAGAGTCAGGGCAGATGGCGTTGGCTTTCATTGAGGGGAGACTGAAGCCTGAATGGCCGGTCCCGAGGCTACTTGGCTGCAAACAGGGCCTGGGCTTGTGCCCAGAACATTCAGAGACACACTGGTTGGCACACATATGGCCAGTGGTTGACTCTGCCCCAAGTCTCGGTTTATTGCACAGAGAAATGGGTTGGCAAAGGCAGCTCTGAATTGAGCGGTTGTGGGCCTCTGCTTTGGGGGCCGCTGGCATTGTCCAGTGTCGCAAGGCTGTTTGATGCACTGGGCAAAGCTCCAGATGTCCCAAGTGTCTCTGAGCGTGGGCTCCTGGGGTGGCTTTTTGTTCTGTGGCGTTGCTCCCACGTGTACACTGTGTGGGTCGGGGGCATGAAAACACACGACACCTGCTCCACTGCTGCTCAGTTTTTCTTCCTCCCTGCAGACATGCTTCAGCTCATCAACAACCAAGACAGCGACTTCCCGGGCCTGTTCGACCCGCCCTATGCTGGGGGCGGAGCAGGGACCACAGACCCCGCCAGTCCCGATGCCAGCTCCACGGGCAGCCTGTCCCCACCTTCTTCCACGATGAGCTCCTCACTCGAAGGCTTCCTGGGGGCGACCAAGGCGACACCCCCACCTTTGTCCCCTCCCCAGCCTGCACCCACCCCCCTGAAGATGTACCCATCCGTGCCTGCCTTCTCCCCGGGGCCTGGAATCAAGGAGGAGCCAGCGCCCCTGACTGTCCTCCAGCCCACCACCCCCCAGCCCCTGCCTGGGGCTCTCCTGCCACAGAGTGTTGTGGCTGCCACCCCACAGCAGTTCAGCTCTGCCCCCATTGTGGGCTACCCCAGCCCTCCAGGAGGCTTCTCCACAGGTAAGGAGGGTGTGTGGAGGTGGGGGTCAGGTGCTCTTAGTAGAGAAGTTTGCAGGCTTTAGCAGTCGGGCCTCTGCTCTGTGGCTGGAGACGCCTGCTCACCAGCAGTTCTTGGGCTCCTGTGGACGAAGCACTTCCCTCACTGCCCGGGGTCCACACCAGCTGCCCTTCCGCAGAGCGGTTCTTGGCTAGGAGGCTGACATACTTTCATCAGAGCCCTGGGCAGAGCCATCCAGATAGGAACCCTCGGCCACAGGGGTAGTGACTCATCCCGGGTCACATGGTGATGAGGACCTCGGGGATGGGCTGGAAGTGGGTTGTGACAGCCTGTGTCCTCAGCCCCAGCCTTCATCTCTGCAGGGACCCCTCCAGGGAGCAGCTCTCAGTCACTGGCTGGCCTGCCACTGGCTTCCCTGCCAGGGGTCCCGCCCATCTCCATGCACAGCCAGGTTCAGAGCGCGGCCTCCCAGCAGCTGTTGACAGCCACAGCCACCCCCACAGTGGCCCCTGGAGCAACCGCTGTGACCTCTCAGATACAGCAGGTCCCGGTGAGGAGGTCTGGCTGGCATCAGGGAGGTGGCGGCCCTGGGCCCAGACCCATAGCCCATGGCTGAGGCCCCTCCTGTCCTTAGGTCCTGCTGCAGCCCCACTTCATCAAGGCAGACTCGTTGCTCCTGACGACCGTGAAAACAGACATGGGAGCCCCTTTGAAAGCGGCAGGCATCCGCTCCCTGGGCCCTGGCACTGCTGTGCAGGCAGCACCCTTGCAGGTAGGGGGCTCGGGCGGGGTGGGGAGGTGGCTTGGGCAGGGTAGGGGGTCGGGGTTTGCTCACATGCATGTCCACCAGCTAACTGTGCCTGGCCCTGCAGACCCTGGTGAGTGGCGGAACCATCCTGGCCACGGTGCCACTGGTAGTGGACACTGACAAGCTCCCCATCAACCGACTTGCCGGCGGCAAGGCTCCAGGCTCGGCGCAGAGCCGCGGCGAGAAGCGCACAGCCCACAACGCCATCGAGAAACGCTACCGCTCTTCCATCAATGACAAGATCGTTGAGCTCAAGGACCTGGTGGTGGGCACTGAGGCCAAGGTGTGGGCTGAGGCCCTAACAGGGCGACTCTGGGGAAGGAGGCACCTGGGAGGAGGAGGAGGATGGGGCTGGGCAGACAGTCCTGGGGCCCCAGCCTCCTCAGGCCTGGTAGCTCTGTTCAGCTGAGCTTCAGGGAAGCCCCAGGTGGCACAGGCTCTTCAGGTTCTGGGGATTCAGCAGAGGACAGACAGAGATCCTGCTGTTGAGTATCTGACATTCTAGCAGGGTGTGGGGGTGCCAACAGATCTGGGTTGGAGTGTGCCAGGTGGCATAAGTGCTGTGCTGGAGAGAAGAGGGATGGGGGAAGTTGCAAACCTGAATTGGGTGGTCAGGGAAGGCCTCACAAAGGTGATGCGATGTGTAAACAGAGGCCTGGAGGAGGTGAGAGGGTGAGGCATAAAGGTGGAATGATGTTGACAGCAGTCAGCCAGGTGCTGTTGTCTGTATCTTACTTACCTGGGCGGCAGGTTCTAGGGGAGGAATGTTCCAGGGAGTAGGAATAGCAGATGCAAATTTCCTGAGGCGGTTGTATTGCAAAGCAGCCCTGCCCCCTCACTTCAGTGCCCAGCTCTCTGGCCTGACCACTTGTGCCATCTGCCTCCCACCCCACCCCTGCAGTTGAATAAATCTGCCGTCTTGCGCAAGGCCATCGACTACATCCGCTTCCTTCAGCACAGCAACCAGAAACTCAAGCAGGAGAACCTGAGTCTGCGCACTGCTGTCCACAAAAGCAGTGAGTGCTGGCCCCCACCACGCCTGGCCTTCCTTGAAGTTCTTGTCCTACAAGAGCCCTTCACCCTCTGTTTGGCCTTCTCTGGCCCACAGCTACCCCAGGTCCTGAGCTCCCATTTGGGGTGAGGTGGCGTGTGGAGCTAACTCCAGCCTGCTCCTCTCTGGCCCACAGAATCGCTGAAGGACCTGGTGTCGGCCTGCGGCAGTGGAGGTAGCACAGATGTGCTCATGGAGGGCATGAAGCCAGAGGTGGTGGACACCCTGAGCCCACCCCCCTCAGATGCCGGCTCGCCCTCCCAGAGCAGCCCCTTGTCTCTTGGCAGCAGGGGTAGTAGCAGCGGTGGAAGTGGCAGTGACTCGGAGCCTGACAGCCCGGTCTTTGAGGATGGCCAGGTGAGGCCTGCAGTGTTCTTCCCTTCTTGTCATCTAGTAACTTCCTCCAAGCCCCAGGACTGGGTCAGGCCCCTCATACATCCCACCTCCCCTTTTATAGACAGACGAAAGACGGGGCTGAGGGGTTCCTACAGTAAGGCAGGGGGCAGAGTTGACCCTCCCTTCCTGGAGTCATGCTCTCTGGGTCATGCTGCCCTGTTCTCACCGCCCTGCCCGCCCCCTCCCCCAGGTGAAGCCAGAGCCGCTGCCCGCCCCCCACAGCCAGGGCATGCTGGACCGCTCTCGCCTGGCCCTGTGTGCGCTTGTCTTCCTCTGTCTCTCCTGCAACCCCTTGGCCTCCCTGCTGGGCAGCCGGGGTCCTGCTGGCCCCTCTGACACCACCAGCATCAACCACCTTCCCAGGCGCAGTGTGCTGGGTGCTGAGGGCAGAGGTAGGGTGGTAGGAGGGGGACTTTTGCGGATGTGGATCCCGTCCTGTGGGCTTGGGGCTCTGGATTTCCTGGGTGCCCAGCCTCTGTGTCCCCAGCCTCTGTCTGCCCCCAGATGGCCCTGGTTGGGCCCCGTGGCTGCTGCCCCCACTGGTCTGGCTGATGAATGGGCTTCTGGTGCTCTTCTCCTTGGCGCTTCTCTTTGTCTACGGAGAACCAGTCACTCGGCCCCACTCGCGCCCTGCCGTGCACTTCTGGAGGCATCGCAAGCAGGCCGACCTGGACCTGGCCCGGGTAAGCGGCCGGACCCTGGGGGATGGGAGCGGGCAGGGCCGGGACCCTGAGCAGTGCCTGGGATGGTGCTGGGCATACCGTGGACCTCCCTTGTTCTCCCCACTCCTGTCTACCCCTCTGACTCCGCAGACCCCTGGGGGCCCAGCCTGTGC
Organism: Moschus berezovskii; assembly: GCF_049115385.1. Taxonomy (NCBI): domain Eukaryota; kingdom Metazoa; phylum Chordata; class Mammalia; order Artiodactyla; family Moschidae; genus Moschus; species Moschus berezovskii. The sequence continues at coordinate 46,753,552 of NC_142479.1, forward strand.
TGCTGGGGATGGTGTGATCCTCACGGGGGGCCCAAGGTGGAGGAGTAGCGCAGCCCCATGTTTCTCACCTGAAAACCCCTCACCCCCAGGGGGACTTTGCCCAGGCTGCCCAGCAGCTGTGGCTGGCCCTGCGGGCCTTGGGCCGGCCTCTACCCACCTCCCACCTGGACCTGGCCTGCAGCCTGCTCTGGAGCTTCATCCGCCACCTGCTGCAGCGGCTCTGGGTGGGCCGCTGGCTGGCCGGCTGGGCTGGGGGCCTGCGGAGAGACCGGGCCCTACAGGCAGACGCTCGCACTAGCGCCCGCGACGCAGCCCTTGTCTACCACAAGCTGCACCAGCTGCACACCATGGGTATGCGGGCGAGGGCTGGGCCCCCCGGGTCCTGCTGCCTCAGCACCACCCTTGGCCTCATGCCCTCTTATCTTCCAGGGAAGTACTCAGGTGGGCACCTCGCTGCTGCCAACCTGGCGCTGAGTGCCCTGAACCTGGCTGAGTGCGCGGGAGATGCTGTGTCCGTGGCCACGCTTGCTGAGATCTACGTGGCTGCTGCACTCAGGGTCAAGGCCAGTCTGCCACGGGCCTTGCATTTTCTGACAGTGAGTAGGTGGTGACCAGTGGGGGCTCTGTGGCTGGGTGAGGGCTGCACAGAAAGGTACATGGTTATGGGGGCGGCTGCGGGCCCACTGGGGTCTCGGCCAGGGTTCAGTGTGACGGCCCGTTCCCTCCTCAACAGCGCTTCTTCCTGAGCAGTGCCCGCCAGGCCTGCCTGGCACAGAGCGGCTCAGTGCCCCTTGCCATGCAGTGGCTCTGCCACCCTGTGGGCCACCGTTTCTTCGTGGATGGCAACTGGGCCCTGTGCAGCGCCCCGAGGGACAGCTTGTACAGCGTGGCTGGGAACCCAGGTGCCTTCTCACCCTGGGCCCGTCCCTGTGCCCACCCCTTTCCCTACAGCTGGCTGCCTCTTTCGTCCCCCATTCCCATTCCTCATGCCTATCCCTGGTCAGTCTCTTGTCCCCTGCCTCTCTGCTGTCCCTGCCCACCCTGGCCTGCTGCCCCACCATCTGGTGTGGCTATGGGGATGTGCAGATGGGGAGGCCAGCCTGGCTCTGTCTCAGCTGGGGCTCTTCTGAGGCAAACAGAAAGACAGGGGGAGGGGGGCCAGGGGGCTGATTCGGGAGGTGTTCCAGACAACATCACCACGCAGTGAGGAGGTTCGGAAAGGGTGTGCATCCCAGATGGGTTATCCTGTCCACAGGTGGGCGGAGCGTTTATCCACCAGCTTTCACTTGTCTCAGAGCCAGGCCCACCCGTGCCCAGAAAAGATCCCTAGTGCAGGGAGGTACATGTGCACAGGAGGGGTGGGGCCATTCTCGCCCCTCCACTTGCCCACTCTTCTCCACAGTGGATCCCCTGGCCCAGGTGACTCAACTGTTCCGCGAACATCTCTTGGAGCGAGCACTGAACTGCGTGGCCCAGCCCAGCCCCAGCCCTGGATCAGCTGAGGGGGACAAGTGAGTGTCTCCGTGCGCCTCAGCAGGCCAGAGCCCCCTGCCCAGTGGAGCCTGGGAGAGGCTGAGTCCAGGGACCCTGTGGGTGGCCAGAGCCGGGCCACTGTGGCCTTAGGTGCATTTCGGTTCTTCTCTGGGCCTCAGTTTCCCACCAGCCTGGCAGGAGGGGTCAGAGGCTCTTGGAGGAGCCAAGAGGCCAGGCTGTACTGTGTGTGGCGGTGAGGATCCCTGCCAGCCATCCTGACCGCCCGTCCTCTCCTGCCTCAGGGAGTTCTCAGATGCCCTGGGGTACCTGCAGCTGCTGAACAGCTGTTCGGACGTGGCTGGGACTCCTGCCTGCAGCTTCTCCATCAGCTCCAGCATGGCTGCCACCCCCGGTGAGCCCCCCAGCCTCCCCACCTGTGACGTCCTCAGCCCCAGCGCCAAGCAGCTCAGCCTTGGGTGCAGTGTGGCTGAGTTTCTGCCTCCTGTGCCCCCTTTGCAGGCACAGACCCAGTGGCCAAGTGGTGGGCCTCTCTGACAGCTGTGGTGACCCACTGGCTTCGGAGGGATGAGGAGGCAGCCGAGAGGCTGTACCCGCTGGTGGAGCACCTGCCCCGTGCCCTGCAGCAGTCCGAGTGAGCACTGGCTGCATGCTCATGTACCACCTCCAACCCTGCCCCCAGCTTTGTTCTGTGTCCTTGGGGTCCCGCCATGTTTTTCCCATGAAGCCAGAACTAGGGCAGAGGGAGGTCTGACCATGAAACCTCTGCCTTGGCCCAACAGGAAATCCCTGCCCAGGGCGGCTCTGCACTCCTTCAAGGCTGCCCGGGCCATCCTAGGCCATGGGAAGGCTGAGTCTGGCCCAGCTAGCCTGGCAATGTGTGAGAAGGCCAGTGGGTATCTGCAGGACAGCCTGGCCACCACACCAGCTGACAGCTCCATTGACAAGGTAAGGGCTGGGGCTGGGGGCCTGGCCCGTCTCAGGGGCCTTGGCCTTTCCATTCCCTGGATGGTCCCCCTTGGGCTGCAGAAGACTGCAGGGTCAGCCCAACAGCACAGGACGGGGAACCCAGCCGGCCTTGCCTTCTGGCTAAGGCTTGGGTCCAGGGGAGAGTGGCTGCTCCCTCTGGCCTCAGTGTTGCCCCCCAGGAAGAGGGTGGGGTGAACATGTGGCAGGGCCCTCCCTGGAGGCTGCCACACAGGCTGGTGGGGGCATGGGGGCCTGGAGAGCGGGCGGCCCCGCGGTGCATTGCTGTTGCATTGCATGTGTGAGGCAGGTGCAGTGCCTCGGCAGTGCAGCCCGGAGCCGGCCCCTGGCACCGTGGGCCCCCAGCCTTCTCTCCCACAGCCAGAGGCCCTGACCCTTGCCCTGCCCTACCCACCACCCCCAGGCCATGCAGCTGCTCCTTTGTGACCTGCTCCTTGTGGCACGTACCAGCCTCTGGCAGTGGCAGAAGCTGCCGGCACCCACCCAGTCCTCGCAGGGCCCTGGAGGTGGGGCCCAGGCCTCTGCCCTCGAGCTTCGTGGTTTCCAGAGGGACCTGAGTGGCCTGAGGCGTCTGGCACAGAATGTCCGGCCTGCCATGCGGAGGGTGAGTGCCTGCGGGGCCCTGACTTGCGATGGGGACAGACAGGTGTCTGAAGGGAGTGGGGGCCTGACCCGAACCTCTCCTGGCCCCTCCTACCCAGGTATTCCTACATGAAGCCACTGCCCGACTGATGGCAGGGGCCAGCCCGGCGCGGACACACCAGCTTCTGGATCGCAGCCTGAGGAGGAGGGTTGGCCCCTGCAAAGGAGGTGAGAAGGCCGGCTGGCCCAGGTGGGAAGGGTCGCAGGCCAGGTGAAGGCTGCAGAGGGAGACCGTAAGACACATAGGAGCCTGGGGACTTCGAGGTGGCCCCCGATGGGAGCCCTAACCTGAGACTCGGGGGACGACTGTCCTTTGTGGAGCACTCGCTCTGTGCTCCAGGGGAAGGCGCGGAAGGGACCAGCTGCATGGCAGCCGGGCAGCCCAAGACCAAAGGCGTGGGGGCGCACGCAGGACTGGGCGGCAGGAGCGGGGCCGGGGCCTGAGCCCTACCCCCCCGGCGCGGGCCCGCCCCTGACGTGCTCCCGTGCGCATGCGCAGGCGTGACGGCGGAGCTGGAGTCGCGGCCCACGAGGCGGGAGCAGGCCGAGGCTTTGCTGCTGGCCTCCTGCTACTTGCCGCCCGGCTTCTTGTCCGCTCCCGGGCAGCGCGTGGGCATGCTGGCCGAGGCGGCGCGCACGCTCGAGAAACTCGGTGACCGCCGGCTGCTGCACGACTGTCAGCAGATGCTCATGCGCCTGGGCGGCGGGACCACTGTGACCTCCAGCTAGATTCCTGCCGGCGGGCCTGCCCCAGAGCCCGGTCTCCGTCTCAGCGGCCGAGAGCAGCGCTGGAGATCCGGGGCTCACGCCCAGTCCACGGACTGCACGGCCCCTGGGGGGCTGGAGACCCTCGGAGACGTCTGCTCTTGACCTGCGGGCCTCCCCAGCCCGCTCCCGCACTCGGCGCGCGGTGGCCAGGATAGTGCTGGCCCCTGGTGGCCGGCTGGGGGATTGCCGGGGCCTGCCGCCGCCGGATGTCACGTGTTCCCAGTGACACCCGCTCCTGGGTGTCATGGGCCCCCAATCCGCAGCTTTCCCCCTCTCTCCAGAGAGAAGAGAGGGGTGCATTTCACTGAGCCGAGGGACCCTACCCCCGGTGCCTCCCTCCCATCTAGGGAGACCTGTGCATAGTGTAGATCGGAGTGCACCAGCCTCCTGGCCTCCAAGGCTCAAGCGTTACTTTGCCTTTTGCAGACTTTATTTTCATAGGTTGAGAAGTTTTGTACAGAGAATAAAAAGTGAAATTATTTATAATCTGGGTTTTGCTCCTTTGGGGAGAGGCTAACCAGAGGGGATTCTTTGGGCCTTCTGTCCCCCTAGCACCCAGGCAAAGGCTTCCCATTCCCACCTGCCCTTCTGTGTTTGGGAGGCCTGGCTTTATTCCCTCCAGCTGACCTGGGCCCTGGCGCTCTCTCTCATCTCCTAACCCTTAGGTCCCTTGTGGTTTCAGCTTTTCCTTCTTGCTTCCCCTCCCAGCTTCTGCCCCCTTCGGGTCCCCCTGTGTGTCTGGGTGTGTCACCTGCCTGACCCCTGTCCCCTCATCTGAGGCCACACAGCTGTGGCAGCGCAGCAGGGGCTTCTCTTCCTAAGACTGCTCATTCCTGTCCCAGAGCCCTCCCCTAAAGCTTGGACCTTCTCCCAGCAGAATCTGGTCAGAATCCATGGGCTGCAGAATTCCAAAACAATCGTTGTATCTTTATTGACTTTTTTTTTTCTGAATGCAATGACTGTTTTTTTTTTTTACTCTTAAGGAAAATAAACATCTTTTAGAAACAGCTCGATACACACAATCTTCAGTGTGAAGCAATATACTAATAAGAACACTAGTCGTCTTAACATTTACAGTCTTCATATATATTATATATATGTATATGTATACATATATATACACTATATAACGAGGCTGGATATAATACACACGTTCACCATTTTACAGTCATATGTACAGGAAGTTGCTAGGGCGGCCCCAGGGTGGGGCTGCGTCAGGCCTATCGAAGCGTGGACAGAGCTGAGGACACGGACAGACAGGCGGACGAACTGGTGGGCACTGGCCCGGGGCGGTGGTGGCTGCATGGGGAAGGAGGCAGCGCTGGAGCCACCTTCCCAGCAAGGGCCCTGTGCTAAGGGGTGCACGACGCACAGTGGCGACACACGGAGAAGCGAGCATGTTCCCAACATATATACATTCTATGTGACATATATATAGAGGGGCACACAGGTGTGCACATGGATCTAGCGCTGTCTCCGCTTCCGTGCGAGTGGCGCTGTGGCCCCTGGAGACGGTGGTCGTGCGGAGGGTTGGTCTCACGTCTGCTGGGGATCGAGGCTCCTGTGCTCCCAGGCTGGGCTGCAGGGATGGGGTGCGCTGGAAGGAGGATGAGCAGAAGCCAGTGGGGGCAAGTCTGCCCATGCCCAGGAAGGTCACATCCCTCGAGCACAGGCCCCAGATGCTCGGCCCTCCAGACCTTCACGCAGGTTTTGGCCGAGGCTGGGCAGTTAGGGCGTCCAGCCTCCAGCCCCTCCTATGTGGGTCAGGACTCGCCCCATCCCCTATCCCTACCCACCCCCAGGGTGTCTGGCTGCAGGCCATGACCGACCCACGTGGAATGTGTACCACGTCATCCCGGAACTTTCAGGGGAGAAGTGTGTCCCCAGGCTACAGGCCTCCCAGCCTCGGCAGAGTCTGGGTGTCCCAAGGGGTCTGGTCGCTCCACGGGCTAACCCCTCTCCAAGCCTGGCCGGGGGATGGGGGCGAGAAGGCCCTGTGCCGTCCGGTGCTAGGAGCAGACGGGTCTGGAGGGTGTTTTCTACCCAAGCGGGGACCACTAGCTTCCGCCCAAGGCGGCCAGATCCAAGATTCGGGTTCCGGATCAGGGATCCGCTCAGGACCCGCGCCGGAAGCAGCGCAAAGGCCCGGGGGCTATGACAGCGGCTCCTCTCCTCGGCGGCGGGCGGGCTGGCTCCGGCGGTTCCTCCGGCCAGGAGTGGATTACAACGGCAGCCTCTGCGGGAAAGAGACACGAGGCGCGCTGCCTACGGCGGTGCACGTGCCGAGGGGGTCAACCCCTCCGGACTCGTCCCGGACTCGCAGTGAGAGCGAAGCCCCGCAGCAGCTGTGCCTGGAGGCTGGCCTCCGCGCCCCGCCCCCGGGCTGGGCCGGCCCCCGGCGCACCAGGGAGTTAAAGCGGCCCGGGGCCCTCTCCTGTGCACCCGCCACCGCGAGGTCTGCCTGGAGCCGATGGGCCCGCGGCGGGGTTTGCTCTCCAGCCTGGGCCCCTCCAAGAGGGGCTCGCGGTCACTCACCTTATGTTTGGGGCATTTCAAAGAAAAGTTCTCTTCAATGAATATACAACCTATGAGCAAACAGAAGTTCATGCGGTCAGAACCGGCGTCGTGTGTGGCCGGGAGCCGGGCGCCCATCGCCCCGGACGCCCCCGGTTGCGGGTTTTTTTCAGAGTAAGTCAAACTCTGCCTGCCCTCCAGCCCCGCTGCCTTGCCTGTCCTTTACTCTCCCCTCCCCCTGGAACCCCCTCTAGTCATAGGGAGGCCTCCCCTAATTCTCCAGCCTGTCCCCCTGCAAACGGCCAAGCCAAGCCAATCCGACAACACAATCCTTCTGCCCCGCCCTGGCCGGCACTGGGGGTGGCTCTGCTGGAGGCAGATGGGGCGGGAGCAGAACTGGGAAGGCTCCAGACCTCGTCTGGGTCTAACCGCCTCAGCTGAGCTGCTAGCTGACCACAGCCACCTGGGTGGGCTCTGCCTGCCAACCCCTATGCGCCTTCCTGAGACTTAGTAATGCAGCAAATACAGCAGCAGCACAGCCTGCCCCTGGGGACACTGGCCACCTCCCTCTTTGCCATCCTCCCAGTTTGGCAGTCCCTCCTTCCTGTGCCAAAGCCTCTGGGGCTCCCAGGGTGGTGGGAGCAGGGAGGGTCCTGGCAGGGGAGGCCTCTTCTCTGTCGTGTAGCAGGGTTGTCATACCCTCACCCCCTTCCAGGGCAGCAGGGGGTGGGGGACAGAGGTCCTGGGGCCTCCCCGAACTAAACCAGTGCTGCCCTCTCTGGGTCGTGTACATGACCTCACTGCCTGCCCCAGAGAGCTGCAGAAAGAAATGATTCTCCCCTCCGCTTCACAGATGGGGCCCTGACTGCAGAGGCATGGAGGGACGCACCCAGGCCACGCATGAAGGATACTACCAGGATCAAGGGCTTGGGCTCTCTGGCCCAGGCAGTCTGTGCTCTGCGTGCCTGGCAATGGTCAGACAAGTGAGTAAGCGGAAAGAACAAGGCAGGTGCAGGGAGCCTGGCGTGGCCCTGCTTCCCCCTTCCACAGCTTCTGTTTTGAATCTCCTCTCCTTCCATCCCACTCAGTTTTTGTCACTGAACTGTCTCTCTCCCCTTTTCCCCCAACCCAGTGAACTCCTATTCAGACTTCAAAGGCCCAGCCCGGTAGCCCTGCTCTTTGAGGCCTGAGATCCTCCCCAGCTCTAGGCACCCCTTGGCGACAGCAGCTGACATACAGCTTTCAACCCTGTAGTCTATGCTTCTCCAGCAGGTGGCTGGGGACTGACGTGTCTTGCCAGCATTGCCCAGCAGAGGGCCTGGCTGAGAGACACCAGAAGATAAAAAACTGCTGGGGGAGAAGAGGGATGCTGGGGGGGTCAAGTGGGGTTGGTTCAAGGAGCTGTGCCCACATCCCCTGACCTCCTGTCCGCTAGGGCTGACTCTTACCCGCGTCGCTGGCACACGGGTAATGGTAGGTGTGGAGGCATCCTTTGTGGCAGCACCCTATGGTGGCCCCCGCTTCTTGGCAGCTGGAACAAATCTGGTGAGGAGAGAGGGAAGACAGGTGAGTCTGCAGCTGAGGGGCCCGGGAGGCCCCCCACCCTTCTCCGAACAGGCCCTCGAAAGGCAGCTGTGGGAGAGCTCAGGATGGTCATCGGCACCTTGGGTGGGGAGCTCTCTGGGTGGGATACCTCGTGCATAACCATAGGGGTCTCTGCGTCGGGCAGGTGTGGGTGAGTGATGGCTTGGCCACTGTGTACTGCATGACATCAGCCGAGCAACACAGCTCTTGCCACCTGGTGTGTACAGTGGGGATGGCTCCTGCCTTATGGGATGGTCTCAAAGATTGAAGGAGTGACTCTGGGGGCCCAGCGGGTGACAGGAACTCACAAGGCCAGTCACCACCCGGTCATGCCCTTGCCCACCAACTCCTCCCCACAGCTTCCCGGTGGGCTGCTTTCATGGGCCTACTCTACAGTGAAGTTGGGGCTCCCTCCCACTCCAGGAAGGCGGTGAGCATTGTTTCTCACCCTTTCTGGTGGCATAAGCAGCACTGAACCAAGTCAGAGGCCCCACCCTGAGGGGCCATTCACCACCCCCTGACAGGACTTGGGAGCGGGGTGACACAGCTGGTGCTGGATGCAGGGTGCGTGTGAATCCCAGGCCAGCCAGCAGGGCAGCCAGGCCACCCACTCTGGGTCTCAGAAATGGGTCTGCTGAGCTTGAGGGCTGCCTGGGGGACCAACTGGGAGAGGATGGCGATGCTAAGGCGGCCCTTGGAGGAGCAAAACAAAACCCGAGGCCTGGGGAGGGCCAGACCCCAGATCCTGCAGACCCCGGGCTCCCAGTGCAGCAGAGGCCTGAGACGGGGGAGGAGAGCAGAGAAGGGAGCAGGCCCACGCCAGGAGGCTGAGTCACAGAAACCAGTAACTGCAGTTTGACGCACCAGGTCCGTGTGGAGGCCGCCTCCTTGTAACGACCTGATGGTGCTGGCATCATCGTTCATTTTACCCAGGTGAGCGAGGAGAGCTCAGAGAAGCCCAGTGAGTTGCCTGAGGGCACATAGCTCAGGAGGAGCTGGACAGGACTTTGAGCCCAGCAACGGAGCTGGGGCACAGGCTGGCCATCACGGTGCCATGCTGCTGGGGTAGGGGCGGGGGCGGGTGGGCTCCTTCCCAGGACTGGGGGGAACCTACTCCCAGCAGGAGGGAGAGGCCAGGGATGGTCTCCACCCTTCCTGGGCCTAATTCATGCCTGAGAATGCTCCCTCTGGTACCCAGCTGCGGTGGGGAGCGGCAGGGTGGGAGGCTGGGGGAACACCAGTGCTCATATGCTCCTTCTGATCAGGGCCGAGTCTTCAGGCCCCCCGTTTCTTGGCTCACAAAGGGGTGATGAGGCAGGAACAGGCCCCCAGACCCGGCCCAAGTGTCCCACCCACAGTGGCCCTTGGATGTTCTGATGGCTGAAGAGTGACAGTGGGTTCCTCTGGCTGACGGCGTCTCACACCCCGTCTGCACAGAGGCCCCTCAAACCCTGGAGACAGGCCTCTAGAGGTGGAAGCAGAGCAAGGCCTCAGGCCCTCCTAAACCCAGCACGTGCATTCTAATCTGTCCCCATGGGGGTGGCCAAGGGCCCCAGCAGTTCAAGGGAGAGGCAGACTCCTGGGCGGTGGGCATGGTGTGGCTCAGGACTGACAGGTGGTGTGGGGGCTGCAGCGGGGAGCACAGAAGGGCGCGCCCCTGGAGGCCTGCACAGGAGTGCTGATCCAGCAGAGAGCTGGTGGGTGTGAAGGTGGGAGCAAGGGCCCCTACTGTGTGGATGCAGGGGGTATCTGGCCATCCACACGGTCACATCCTGTTGATGGCCTCGGTACCCTGAGACTCACAGTGGACAGTGGCTTGCTGGGGTCATGGAACTGGCTCCCTGTTGAGCTGGGACTGGAACTGGGGTCCACATGACTCCAAGACCACCTTAGGCCACCAAGCTCTGAGGCAGAAAGGGCTTCAGGGGGGCAGGTGGCCCTTGGGAGGCCTGGGCTGTCAGAGGGGAGGGGGATGAACCACGACCTGGGGAGCGCCAGACACTGCCTGTCTTTCCACGGTGTCCTCCGGGTGGGGTGCTGCTCCCATGAGCCCCTCGGAGAATTGTCTGGCTGCTAGTCCCAGCCAGCCCAGCTCAGCCCAGGACCCTCTCTCGAGCAGGGAGGCTCTTCTGACCCTTGAGTAACTGGAGCAGACAGTGTTGCTGGTGACCAGTGAACATCCCTCCCCCCAGCTCCAACCTCCTAGGGCACTCCCAGGGTGGGAGGCCTCGTGACCCGTTATGGAGGGTGGCACAGCGGGCAGAGATGGGACCACCAGGCCAAGTGCTCCAGTACTTAATAGCCATGTGACACTAGGAAAGCACAAGGCCACTCAGACCTCCCGTGTCTGCCTCAGTCCAGCAGGAGGCCAGTGACGTCAGTGAGGTCAGACCAAAGTGCCCAGAACAGGCAACTGAAGAAGGACCAGGGTTGGTCCCCACCCAAGCTCAGACAAGGTGCAGAAGCAGCACAGCCGGGCTGGGGCTTCGAGGATGTGTACCTCAGGGGTAGGCCACCTGGCGCTTTCTGGAGGGGATCTGAGTGTGGGCGTTATCGTTCAATGGCGGGGAACACCTGAACCTATTTCAAGGAAGCTGGGAACCAGACAGTGATGAGAGAAGCAAAAACAGGAGAGGAGGAAAGGAGAACTGAGCAGGGAAGCGCAGGGGCCCCGGGCTGTCAGGCCAGAGAGGGGGGCCTCCCTCCATCGGGGTGGAGGCTGGCAGAGGGTTGCCCCGGCATGGAGAGGTCCTGGACCACATCCTGGTAGCAGAGGATCAGGAAACAGGGAGATGTGGACAGCAAAGTCGTCTCCCTGGTGACAGCCAGCACAGGGCTACTCGTCGGGGCTGGGGGAGTGGGGACCAAGAGGGAGCAGGTGGGCAGGCAGGAAGGGTGCAGGGCAGTGAGCTGGAGGGTGGCATGGTGGGTGCCTGCCCCGGAGACACTGGACAGCAGTGTGGCGAGGGGACAGGAGCATGGTCCACAGCAGGGCGCTCGTGGAGCAAGAGAGCTATAGCAACCAGAGTGACAGTCACTGCTGGGATGCGACATGCTAGTATCGTCGGAGAGCTGCCACTGCCACGGCCCCAGCAGCTAAGTCACGGGCTCGTGGGCAGGCCAGGCACAGCTGCAACATCTTGATGAGACTGTTATGCCCACTTTAGAGATGAAGAAACGGAGGCACAGAGAAGTTAGGCTACGTGGCCAGAGGCACACAGCAACTGCAGTTCCTCTGGGATGTTTCAGGGCCTTGCAGGAAAGACTCCTGAACCATCCTACCCACAAGGGCTGACCATCCAGCCACCTGTTGTTGGAGGGGCTCTTTCTCCGAGGCCCTGATCCACCTCAGATCATAAGAGGCAGGCAGTTCTGAGGCCCCTTGTCATCTGGGGACTCAGCGTCTCAGCTGATTACGGGAGATGGGTGTTGGGAGGGTGCGGGGGCTGCAGCTAGAAGGGGTCAGTTAAGTGTGTGGTAGGTACAGGCTGAGCAGGCAGCAGGGAGGTCTAGGACAGGGTGGGCAACTGTGTCCTGCCTTGGCCTGGGGGTGTCTCCGCTCTCTGGCTAAGCCCCCGGACTCATTTGTGAGTTAGTCTCTTTGGCCCACACCACAGCACTGGAAAGAAGGCCTGCCTGCCTGTAGAACCCGAGGACCCCACCCGGTGGGACTGGCCTCTTACCATGTCCAGGGCCACCTTCATGGCCTCCTGCAGCCCAAAGAGCTTCCCGGCCACCAGGTAGACCCCGCCTGTCCACACAGCGCAGGCCTCATGCACCCAGTGCTCCTGGGTGTCCCCACCAGGCTCAGCCGGCGGCTCCTTGCTGCACTCGTGCTTGCGGCTCTTGTCGGCTGGGGCTGCCTCCTCACTGCCATCCCCCCGACCGTCACAGCAGTAGCAACTCTGCAGCCGCCGGGACAGGCCCCGGGCACTGGTGCGCAGAGAGCCCTGCTTGGCCGGATCGGCTGGGCCATCAGGCCTGGGGGGCTTCCCAGTGGTGGTGATGGCAGCAGCAGATGCGGCAGCGGGGCACTCGAGGCCTTTGAGTGTCCTCTCAAGAGGCAGCGAGGCCTCCTCACAGGTGCTCTCCAGCCGCACCTTCTCCTTGAGTTTTGGCTTCTTTTTGGGGAGGCAGTGTTCAGGGTAGTAGGGCCCACAGAGGTCCCCGAGGTCCTTGAAGTTGGCCGGGTTTTGGCAGAGGCAGCAAACAAGGCAAGAGGTACTCAGGGCCTTGGAAACCACAGGCCCCAGGTGCATGGTGGAGGAGAGGGGCAGGGAGGGCCGAGGCTGTGGGACGGAGCCTCCAGGGAGCGTGGCTAAGGAGGCCCCGGCCGCGTCCAAGGAGAAGGAGCAGGATGAGGAGGAGGAGGAGGATGAAGGCTTCCTCTGGGGCTGGGGCTCCTCTCCTGGGGAGTTGACCACGGTGCATACGGTGGTGAATGCACCCCGCTTCTCTACCCGCACGAAGGGTGAGAAGGCGGGGGTGCGGCTGTCTGCCCGCAGCCGCTTGCAGGAGGAAATGTACTTGAGGCGGATTTCAGGCTCAGCGGGATCCAGGGGCAGCACCTGCTGCTGCCGCCGCCGCTTCGCACGCCCCTTACAGGGTGAGGAGGTGGTGCTCTTGGCCCGGCCCCGCGTGAGGCGCTTCCGCTTGGAATAGCTGCTATAGTTGGCATGGCCCGGCTGCTTCTGTGCCCTCGTCTGGGGCTGGCAGGGCCGGCCCTCTGGGGGCTGGGCAGCCAGGCCCAGCTCCTCCGTCTTTGGCTTCTTGCCTCCTACGCCAGAGCTGTCCTCACTGCCCCCCTGTGTGCCATTGGCCCTGTCTCGGGGACTCAGCAGCAGAGCTGGGCTGAGGTGGGGCCTTTTCTCCAGGGAGCCTTTGGGGAGTCCAAGGGCCCCAGCTCTGCCTTTCCGGCTTCTCTTCTTAGGCGCCAGGGCAGTGCCCCCGGGCAGCAGGGCCTCTGGGGACGTGAAGGCCTCCGTTTTGAAACCATCGGTCAAGGACAGTTTCTTACTGTTCACGAGTTTGCCTTTTAAGGATCTATTGGTTGGATTTCTGCACAATGGCTCGGCCCCCAGAGCTGCCGGGAACTTCTGCCCGGGGCTCACATTTAAGAGACCTTCCTCTGCCCCCAGAAGGCTGCCCCCAGCGCTCTTGAGCCCACGTTCCTTCTCGGGGAGGGATGGACTCACGGGATTCCCAGGAGGGGCCCCTGGTGCTCTGCACGCAAACTTCTTCAGGCTGGGTGAGGTGATCTTCTGCACAATGGCCTCTAGCTTCAAGCCTCGGCCTTTTCGGGGTGGCAGCACCTTGGTCTTCATGGCCCCCTGGAAGGATGCCCGTGAGGCCAGCTTCAAGCCAGTGTCCGGGGTCTCCAGGGGTGGTGGCTTTGCCGTGGGCTCGCCATTGCCCTTGGTGGGTTTCGCCTTCTTGGGAGACGTCATCCTCTTGAAGAGGGTAGGGGAGCCCTCGGCCCCCTCCTCCTTCACGTCTCCCCCAAGGCCGCCACTGCGTAAGACCAGGTTGCGCTTCTTGGTGGGGACGGGAGCCATGAAGGCAGACTTCCTTTTGAGGGCGTGGAGGGGTCGATCTGAGAGCTTGCCGCTGGCGCCAGGCTTGGGGACCCTTGCCCGCTGGCCAGCCCTCCCCTCCTTTTGGGGGCTGCCAGTGACTTTGAACGTGGTGGGCAGGTGGTTGTTGGCGAGCAGCTTCTTGGTGGCGCGGCAGTTTGGTAGTCGGCTCTCCGAGGGCCGCCTGCGCTTGGAGTGGAAGGCCTCCTGGGCCCTGCTGCGGGACCGGAGGATCATGGACCGCTGGTCTTTGCCCGGTGCGTCCAGCGAGTCCGTCTCCTTGGTCTTGGAGCCCATGGGGCTGCTGTCAGAGGCCACGGGCAGGGCGGCTGGGTTGCTGGGGCTGGACGCGGCCTTTGGTGAGGGCTTCCCCACCCGCTTGCCTGACTTGAAGGCGGCTCGCTGCTTGCCCCCCAGCTTGTCTGGGGGGGCAGGGGTGGTGGGCAGGCCTGGGGGTCCAGGTGTGCGGGGCTCGCTCAAGGCCGTGAAGGAGCGGGTGCACATCCTGGGAAGTCCTTCTGAGATCCCCCGGCCCGGGGCCCCCGCTCCCTCCATCTGTCCCTGGGGGGGCCCCGTGCACGATTCAGGGAGCAGCAGGTCTTTGGGCAGCGCTGGTGCCCTGCATGGGGAGTCCTCGGCCTCAGGCAGCCCCCGGTGCACCCGCCGGCTCCTCAAGCTTTTGCCGCGAGGCACAGGCTCTTTCTTGGCAATGGGGGCCTCGGGCACAGCAGGCTTGTTCGGCTTTTGTGCCAGGGAGGCCTCCGGGGTCACGGCAGCGGAATCCCCTGGGGCCAGCACCCCCTCGGGCCCCTCTTCCTCTGGCTTCATATGGGACAGGGAGGACTCAAACCAGCTCTGGACCTTGGACTCGGCACCCACAGTGGGGCCCAGCAAGATGACTGAGTCCCCGGAGAGGGGGCACGGGGAGCCCCAGCCGGCCTTGGGGTCCAGCACCTCCTCCACCTCCTCCTTGCCACACAGCAGCGGGGCCTTGGGCGACAGCGCATCCTGCAGGCCTGGCCTCTGCTCGGGGCTGCCCAGGAGCTCACACAGGGACGAGTACTCCTCGGCCTCAAGGTCCTCCTTCCGGCCTGGTGCCGGCAGCAGTGGGAGGTCCCCAAAGTCGGCGGCCGAGCAGCAGTGCCGGCTGTCCTCCAGCCAGCGGTCGGCCTTGCCCACCTCGGGGCACTGCAGCAGCCCGCCTGCTTCCTCCTTCACCCCGCCCGCCGCCTCCTGCTGGGAGTCCCGGGGCACCGCAGCCTTCTCCCCGGGGGGCGCCTCCTCCTGGAAGCCCAGGCAGGCCGAAGCCTCTCGGGCGTCCTCCTGGCCGGCACTGTCAGTGGCCTTTCCGCCCTGCTCCAGACCCTTGGTGAGCTCGCTGGGGTGCAGCCCCCACCGAGGACAGGCATCCCCCAGGTTCTCCTCGGGCCAGGCAAAGGGGTGGGCACCATCCGCTGAGCCAGCAGAGGTTGTGTCTGGGAAGCAGTCAAAAGCCACGGTGGGATCTGAGGCCGCGGCCCCCAGGGTGGGCTTGGCGCCGAAGGAGAGGGGACCAGCTGTCTTCTTGGGGTCAGGGGTGGTGAAGCCCACAGAGGGGTCTTCAAATAGCCCCGGACTGAAGTCCTTGGCACTGCTGCCCTTGTCCAGCTGCAGGGCCTCAGGCAGAGCCTCCGGCTCCCCTGACCGTGGCCACGCACCCTTGGCCACAGGGTCCAGGCAGGCGCTGTGGTTCTCCAGAGAGAAGGGCGGCTTGCCAGTGTCTTTGGCCAGGCCCGGCGCCTCGGCCCAGGCCTTGTCGGCCTTCTCACTGATGGCCTCCTGCAGCCCCAGGATCTCGGAGGCCAAGTCTTCCTGTGCCAGGGCGCTGAGCAGCAGCCGCGGGCAGTCCCGCTCGCTGGCCACAAGCTTGGAGAAGCTGTCAAGGGGCAGGCTGCTGTGCAGGCTCTGGAAGGAGTCATCAGACTTGGTGGACATGTCGTCCGGCGAGGTCACGGAGCAGGTGGACACGGACTCGGGCTTGGCCTTGGAGCCACCGTGGACCCTGGCAGGGCTGCCGCGGGCCTGGCTGCAGTAGAGGAAACTGCGCTCCAGCGGGTCCTCAGAGCCGCTCAGGTAGTCGGCCTCGGGCGGCTCAGCGTGTGTGGACTGCGGTGTGCTGCTCAGCGGCTCCGATAGCGGTGTGCCCGCTGGCTCAGCCGAGTAGCCGCTGCCCTCGGGGCTGCAGTGCTGGCTTTTGTGCTGCTCTGGGGTCCGGGCCACCAGGCTCTTGAGGCCCTTCTTCTGAGGCCCGGCCGCCTTGGACAGCAGTAGCTGCTGCACGGTGTTGGAGATGTTCTCCACCTGGGAGGTCAGGGCCGTGAGGCTATGCAGGCTGAGGTCCGACAGCAGGCTCTCAGGAAGCTTGTCCTTCTGCAGGGCCTTGCAGTTGGTGGCCTGGGTGTCCACAGAGCCAGCAGCATCCGTTGGGGAGGGGTTGAGCAGGGGCATGAAGTGGCTGTGGTCGGTGAGGCCGGCGGGGAAGGCCCCAGGGCCAAGTGGCTGCTGGTTGTAGGCAAAGTTCTCCAGGTTGGGCATCAGTGGCGACGGGGTGGAGCTGTAGGAGGGTGAGCGGCCCACGGAGCGGGCGGGCGAGTGGCCGGAGCCGGGACTGAAGGTCTGGTAGTACTGCTCTGGGGTCCTGACGGTCGCGTCCGGCTGACAGTAGCCTGGGCCTTGCTGCCCGTAGTGTTGGTACTTGGCGAGGTTTTGGTAGTGCAGGCTTTCCTGGGCATGGTGACGGCTCTGGAGGGCCTGCTGCTGCTGCTGCTTCTGTGAGTCATAGCTGAGGCGGCTGGACTGGTAGGCGTGAAGGTTTGGGACCCGCTGGCCAGGGGCCAGGCTGGCGTTGGTGGTCAGCGGCCTGTCGTGGGGCTGGGCGGAGGGGGCTGTGCAGCTCTTGTAGGAGTGGGCCCCCTGCCCACCAGCCTGGCCGCTGGAGGAGTAGGTAGAGGAGGCAGGGAAGGACTGGGACTGCTGGGGGAAGTGGCCGCCCTGGGAGAAGGGCAGGGGGGAGGCAAGGTCACTCTGGGGTTTCTGCCTCTGGAGCTTGGGGTATGCCAGGGATGGTGGGGGCTGCGGCAGTTGCTGCTGGACGTGGAGGGCATGAGTCCGGAAGGGCAGCTGGGCACCCTGCTCTGGGTACTGCCGGCTGGGGGGCACCACCGTCTTTTTCATCAGGTTCTCGTCATATTTGCCCACTCCGCCTGGCAGGGGCTGCGGCTGAGGGGGTGGTGGCTGGGGGCTCCCCCAGGCCTGCAGGCCCTCCTCGCCTGAGTACCGGCCTGGGTAGGGGCTGCCGTCCTGAACGGTGTAGCCCGCGAAGGCCGGCCTCCCCTGCGGGGCCTGCGGCGAGGACAGGCCTTTGCCAGCGCGCGTGGTGGTGGGCGCACCCGCGCCGCCCTCGTAACCGGGGAAGGGCTGTGGGCCGTAGTAGTCCTTGGTCAGCAGACGCTGCCGGTCGCAGCTCAGCCCGGCCTGGCTTGGCTGCCTGTAGTTCTCCAGGCGCGACGTCTCCTGTGAGGTCTGCTGGTAGGTCTGCTGTTTGCCATGGAAACCACACCTTTCTCGAAAAGACTGCATGACTTGGGCTGGTTATCTGTGAAAAGAGAAAGGGCGAGAGGGAGGGCAGGGAGAGGAGGGCAGAGCGGGCGGGGTTCAGACGGGCCATTTCCTTCCCTTGGAAAGCCAGCCCTCTCCCGCCCTGCCCCCTCCTGCAGCCGCCCCACCAGCTGTGCACATATTGACAACTTCTGTGTCAGGGCTGTGAGCTCTGTAATTCCCGCTCTGACGGGGACCGGGAGGTGTAGCCCGGCTGCCCAGCGCCAGGTCACTGGGGAGCTGCCCCCCCTCCTGCCACCAGTTCCCCCTCCCCCTCCCTGCCGGCTCAGAATCGTTTAGCCATTCCCGCTCCCCTGTCCCCTGGGGCTGCTGGATCCGGTAATCTAGCCCCAGCGCAGCAGTGTTCAGGCGTGACCCAGCTCATGAGTGTGTGTGTGTGTGTGTGTGTGCGCATGTGTGCGTGGCACGGGGGATGGCCTGCCCTGCCCCAGAAACCACTCACTGAGGCCTGGAGTCTATGCACGTGAGCATGCGTGCACGCACACACAAACCTTCTCCATCACTGCATACACACACACACATCCCCCTTCTTCATCACTGCACACACACATTCTCCTTGTGTCATCACACACACACACACACACACACATCCCCCTTCTTCATCACTGCACACACTCTTGTCTATTACACACACCCCTTTATCACTGCACACACACTCTCCTTGTCTATCATTACACACACACACACACCCCGTGCTTATTACACATACACACCCCGTGCTTATTACACATACACACCCCGTGCTTATTACACACACACACACACACACACACACTCTCTCTCTCTCTCTCCCCTTCTCCATCACTGCTGTGCCCTCTGGAAGCTGTCTGTTCCTTCTGGCAGATGCTGATGAGGGGCTGCCAAGCCACTGTGGGCATAAGCTGTCCCTCCGAGGAGCGCGGGCAGTGGCCCTGCCTCCTGTGTTGGTGTCACAGGCACGTAAACAGGCTGTGCGGCCCTGACGAGGCAGTGATGGGCAGAGCTGCAGTCCCTCTGCCCGAGGCGCCTGGGCCTCCAGGTCAGCCCCGCCTGCCTGTACTGGGTCAGGGCCAGGCCGAGAGCCCATCTGTTTATGATTTTTGGGGCCAGGCACGCAAGGGGTCCAGCCTGCACCAAAGCAAGATCCTGGGTCAGGAAATGACCCCAGGGTGGGGCTCGGGGGGCCCTTCAGGGCAGAACCATGGGGTCACAAAACAGGCTGGCTGTAGTGTCCAGGCTAGTGGCCCCCCTCCCATCCCCCAAGACCCTTCGAGGAGGGAGGAAGGAGCAAGGACACCCCTGGCTCAGGGGGAGACACAGCAAGGGCTGGTGGCAGCCTGCGTCCTGGCCGCTGGGTTTACCCACACCTCGCTCACCTGCAGGGCCCAGGGCCCCAGGAGGGCACAGGGGATTTTTCAGGGCCCATTCCAAACCCAAGAGGAAGGGGTGGCCTGGCGTGTGCTCCGAGCCTCCAGGGCTGTGTGAGGCATGGAAAATAAGGGGGCACAGAGAAGCGGGGCAGACACGCAGATGCGAAAGGGAAGCAGCATTCCCCCAGGGGTCTCAGTCACCCCTTCTCCACCCAGCTCTCACCTCCTCATTTAGTTGTGGGGGTCAGGGGGCAGCTGATCTGGGAGGGGCCCGAGTTGAGCAGGTCCAGCCTAGGGCAGCCGGACGGCCCCCGAGGAGCCCCATCAGCCCAGCCCAGGCCCCTCCCTCCCCTTGGAGGTTGGCTGGTTCAGCCCCAGGGCCCCAAGCCCACCACAGGGCCCCACTCCAGGGCCATGGCCTCTCTGTGGCTCATCACAGGAGCCCTGATGTGGAGGCCCCCCTCTGACCCACTTCAGTCCATCCCGTGGCTTGGATCAAACACGACAGGAGTGCCTGCTGTGACCCAGAGCTGGAGGCAGTGCTGGTTCTAACGGCGGCTCCTGCAGGTGGGCAGCCTCAGAGCCCCAACACCGGGCTCCCAGGCGGGTGCCCCCTGCCACTCTCAGGCAGCACTAGCAGGCGGCCCCCTGCTGCCTAGGCTGTCAGAGGCAGGTGGAGACGCCTCTGCTCAGGGTATCCCCCGCAGGCAGACAGGGTCGGCTGGGCCCCTGGACCCTGCCCTGCCCTCCCCGGCCACATTACAAGCCCGGAACTCGCACACCCAGGCTGGCTCAGGAGGCTTCGCCTCGTCTATCTGCACAAATTACATCCCGGCTTTTATTAGTCCCAGATCGCACTCATTTCCCGCTGAGTGTCCTGTGGATATCATTAACATTTCTACAGCTTTTTTTAATATACTTTTTTCACATTCCCCCAAAATGCATTACCAGAAACATTATTTAAAAAGAGAGCGTGCTCTGACCAGCGCCCCCTCCCTGTTTAATCAGTCCAGCTGCCGCATCTTTTAATGTCGCCGAGCCGTGTTACAGCGGGTTTTCCGATACACAGGAGCAGCTGGACGCGGTGAGAGCATCTATCTCGAAGAAAAGACAGTTCAATTAAAATACGAGAAGCCCCGCGCCTGATGGAGAAGGCAGCAGAACGCTCACCCCAGCACCGCCCCCCAGCCTGGCGGGGGAGGGGCCCCCCACCCGTGCAGAAACAAAGGCTGCCGCCAGGCCCTGTCCCACCAGCACCACCGGGACAAAGTGGGGCTCGGCTTCTTTAAGAGCCGCCTTGGGCTCTGTTATTAATTGTTGTGATTATGATTACTTTTCAAGAGCACCAGCAAAGGACAGGCGGGAAAGAGGCAGGCAGAGAGCTGGGGTGGGCAACATCAGGAGGTAGATGGTGACCTCTGAACCTAGGAGGGGAGGAGGGAGCAGGAGGGCACCAGCTGGGGGTCAGGGGAGCACCCACCAACACTCCTTCACTCCTGGTCCAGCCCGGCCTCCCCAACCCTGCTTCCCCCTCCCCCTCCCCCAGACACTAGGTCAAGGCACATCTCTGAAATTCTAGCCAAATGGGAAGCAAAGGAAGAGGGAAAAGGAGGGAGGGAGGAAGTCAGTCCGGAGCTCCAGATCACCTCCCATGGTGACTCCTGCAAGCTGGCCTGCCCATCCCGTGCCCCAGGGCTTCTCTACCTCAGCGACGGGTCTCCCTGCCCTGCAAGGGGATGCATTGAGCCCCAGAGCCCACCCCAGGCACAAAACCAGCAGCCCCCAAAGGTGTTTGGTAGCAGATGAGCCAGGGCCTCAGCCCTTCCTTCTGGCAAAGAGCAGAAGTCTCTGTGGTCCCCCTGCAGGCACTGCGGGGCCCAGGGGGGCAGGGGCAGCCTTGGCCATGGGGTTTGCTCCCCTCTTCTGCATACTCACTGCTTTGACCCTCCTGCCCTGTTACAGAGAATGGGAGGCTCAAAAAAGCCAGGACCTGCCTGTGGGCCACCCACAGGAAGTTCTTCCAGATGGACGCTGCAGCAGCGTGGATGGCCCTCACTGAGAATTCCCACTTTAGAGGAAGGCCCCCTGGAGCACAACGAGGAAAGGGGGTTCCAGTGTCCCCTCTGTAACCTCTGAGGCCCCAGAAGCCGGCTCAGGCCTGCCCCACCGTAGGGAGTCCACTCCTGGCTGCCTGCTGTGCCCTGAGCAGCCTCAGAGAGAACTCACTGGGTCCACAGCCTCTTCGCCCCCAGGGTCAGGCTTCAAGTCAGGAAGATGGGCCTGACAGTGTAGGCAGGAGCTTCCTGCAGCTCCGCTGGGGCTGGGGAGGGAGGGAAGGGCGAGAAGGGAGCTTCTGTACCCCAGCTGGCTCTGGGGCTGCAGGCACATCCTACCTGCTAACCTGGGGTGGTTTTGTGACCTGGTTTTCTGAGTTTTAGCTGCAAGGGGGAAAGCTTTAAAACCCAACCCCCTCAATTCTGTGGGGTCTATTTTGAGTCCCAAGGGCTTGGCTTGAATATGGGTGGGATGAGTTTCCAAGGAGGCCCCAAAACAAGACCGCCCAGTGCCCCCAGGCCTCTGGGACAGGGAGAGCCCTTGGGTCAGTTGCTGGGGGAGGTCTGCTTGGGGCAGAGGAGCCCATCCAGTGGCAAAAGGAATTACAGAGAACAAGGCAGCCCCCCGTCCTCTGTGTGTAGGCAACACCCCCATAAATGCTGTGCAGCCCTCCCTGCTCACCGGCAGCCAAGGGAGAGTCCCTTAGGTCCGACACGCCACTCTATAGGCCCAACAGAGAGGCAGGCAGACAGCCAGGCCCCTTTGCTGAGGCTGGGGTCCCAGGGGAGGGGGCTCTTTGAAGGATGTTGGAATGGGGGGTGGGGCTTCTGGACTCTGCAAATGTTTGGAAAGCGCTTCATGAAGCCCACCAAGCTGCCTCCTCCAAGGACTCCCCGGCAGAGCAGCCAAACCCTACTAAGCCACCAGACCAGAGCCTCCCCTTGAGGTCCACCCACCAGGAGGATGTGGTGCCCCATCCGAGCACTCCACTATCCTGGGCACTTCAGGGCACTGCCTGTGGGCCTGCTGCTCTGTTAGTTCCCTAAGGCACCCCGCCCAGGAAGGGAGCCATGACCCCACTTTCAGGAATAACCTGCTGAATTCCCACAGGCAGCAAAGCTAAGCTCTCAGCTCCGTTCCCTGACTTCTGAAGCCATGCCTGCTGTCCCCACTCCCGTGCAGCTTCTGGGATGTGAGGACCAGTAGTTCCAGAGACCTGGGTCAGCTAGGCTGGAGGGGCCCATGGTCTGAGGGGTGAGAGGCAGATGGCAGACAGCCCCCTCCCCGCCACGAGGTGTGGTGCAGCAGGAAGGGGTCAGCGCCGCTGTGCTGCTGGCCTCCTGGAGCCCTCCGAGGGGAGGAGGCAGTTGGCGAGGGGGCTCCATGCCCATCGGTCTCCTGTAGATAGCGGCTGCTTTTGCATCATTTTATCCACCACTCAACAAACAGCAACCCCCTTTCCCCAACTCTGTCAAAATGAGGAAAAGAAAAGAGGGGGTGGTGCTGGGATGCAGACAGCTAAGAGGGCCAGGGTCAGTCACCCATGCACTCAACTACAAGGGGCTGGTCCAGAGACTGGCGTTGGAAGACCGTGCCCTGCTGGTCTGCAGGTGGCTGCACGCTATGGACACCAGAGTCCGTCCGTCTGCTGGCTTCCAGGGGAGCCAAAGAAGGCAAGGAGAGCCTCGCCTCTCACCCCGTCTTGACCTCTCACCCTGCGTGCCCCACCTACTGTGACCTCCTGAGGAAGAGGAAGTACCAAAGGACTGAACTGGCAGTTAGTCCAGCAGCTCCCCAGGCCTCGGGGCCTTTGCACGGCTTTTCCTCTGCTGGGAAGACCATGCTCAGGGATCTCCATGGCTCCTGGGCTGCAAGCCTTTGCTCATGTGACCTTCTCAGGTGGCTGGCCCTCACCACTGTGTTTGAAACTCACACTCCATCTCCCCTACACCACCCCTACTTCTCTAGCCACACGGCTGGCTAGCTTCACTTTTGCCTCTCCTCTTTAGAAAGGAAGTTCTACGAAAGCAGGGATATTGCCTGTTTTGTTCCCACCCATATCTCAAGTAAGAGCTTTGTGGATGGCATTAGTGCTGAAGAACCCACCTGCCAATGCAGGAGACACGAAAGATGTGGGTTCCATCCCTGGGTTGGGAAGATTCCCTGGAGAAGAAAATGACAACCCACTCCAGTATCCTTGCCTGGAGAATCTCATGGGCAGAGGAGCATGGCGGGCTACAGCCCATGGGGCTACAAAGAGTCGGAAACGACTGAACAATAATTGTTGAATATATATTGTTTAAAATGTCACATGGGACTTTCCTGCTGGTCCAGTGGTTAAGACTCCACCATTCTACTGCAGGGAGCACAGGGTCGATGCCTGGTAGGGGAACTCAGAGTTCAGATGCTGCCAGTTAATAAAACAAAATCCAATGTCTAATTGTTTAAAAATAAATACATCAAGTGTCACAGTATGAAAACATCCAGAACAAGGCTGAGTACAGGTACAGAGCACACTTGGGAGGGAATGTGGCTGCACCTCCTTTCTCATTTGACAAAGATCTCCCTGGGGGGGTGGCAGAAAGCGCACCTGTGAAGGGCACAGGTGAGGAGGGAAGCTGCTCCAGCTGCCTGCTGCCTGTGGGATGCAGGACCCAAGGTGCCAGAGCCTCTGAGTGTTTCGTAGAAAGAAGAATCTCTCATTTTAAAAAAATGTTATCTGGGCAGAAGAGCTAAATAGACATTTCTCCAAAGAAGACCTACAGATGGCTGACAGGCCCATGGAAAGAGGTTCATCATTGCTAATTATTAGAAAAATGCAAATCAAAATGACAATGAAGTATAATACCACCTCACACTTGTCAGAATGGCCATCATTTAAGAAGTCTACAAATAACAAATGCTGTAGAGGGTGTGGAGAAAAGGGAACCCTCCTACACTGTCGGTGGGAATGTAAATTGGTACAGCCACTGTGGAGAATAGTATGGAGGCTGCTCAAGAAACTAAAAACAGAATTACCATAAGATCCAGCAATCCCACTCCTGGGCATATATCTGGAAAAGACAGAAACTCTAATTAAAAAAGATACATGCACCCCTATCTATGATCATAGCAGCGTATTCACAACAGTCAAGACATGGAAACAACCTAGATGTCCATCGGCAGATGAGTGGATAAAGATGGTGTGGCACATATGGAATACTATTCAGTCATAAAAAATGATGAAATAATGCCATCTGCAGCAATACGGATGGACCTCAAGATTATCATTCTAAGTAAGTCAGAAAGAGAAACACAACATGATATTACTTATATGTGGAATCTAAAATATGACAAAAATGAATATATCTGTGGAACAGAAAGACTCACAGAGAACAGACTTGTGGTTGCCAAAAGGTAAGGGTGGAATGGATAGGGAGTTTGGGATTATCTGATGCAAACTATCACATATAGGATGGATAAACAAAGGTCCTCCTGTAGAACACAGGGAACTGTATTTAATATCTTGTGATAAACCAGAATGAAAAAGAATTTGAAAAATAGATACATGTATAACTGAATCACTTTGCTGTAAAACAGAAATCAACACGTTATAAATCAACTAGACTTCTATAAAATTTAATAAAATGTTATCAACCAAGTTAAAAAGTTTAACACCCCAGAGATCCAAGAGAACCGGTCTTCAGGCTGTATTTGCTCACAAGTTCCCTGGTGTCAGACAAAGGTAGCACTTGGCCTGAGCAATGCTAGGCACGGGGCAGCGGCGGGGGGGTGCCTGACGTGAAGAGGTGGGAACAGGAGCCCCCAGAACACTCCCTGGACTCCTGGTGAAGCCCTGAGACCAGCACTATCCACTTAAACTGTGGAGTGGAGCACTGAGCCACGGGGGGCCCCATGGGACCAGAGCTCTGGGGGCTGCAAAGGCGGGTGGTAGGAGGCCCAAGGCCACAGAGGTACTTATAACCCTCCTCGGAGCCCCAACCCCAGCACCGATGAGGGAGGCCCTGCTGTCTCCCCCCACCCCACAACGTTGTTGGGTCCCTGCAGGGCTCCCTGGTGGCACCATCACAGTGGTAATTACATAATTAATGGTCTAATGAGCCACTTCACCTGTGTCTGCCTTGCTGGAAAGTAGCCTGAGGAGGGCAGGGGCTTCATCTGTTGCATCCTAGGCTTTAAGCCTAAAAACTGCTCCAAGTAGGTGCCTTTTTCAAAAATTATTTTATTTATTTGACTGTGCTGGGTCTTCGTTGCAACAGGCGGCATCTTTAGTTGCAGCATGCAGGATGTAGCTCCCTGACCAGGGATTGAACCAGGACCCTCTCCATTGAGAGTGCAGAGTCTTAGCCACTGGACCACCAGGAAGTCCCAGTAGATGCCTATTAAATGCTGCTTGGACAGAGGGGCAAGAGTACGTTACCTAACCCTCACCACAGCCCTAACAGAGGATGACAGGCCTGGAGGCCAGGACGTGTGAAGCAGCCAACCAGGAAGGGACGACAGAGCTTCTGCTGTGCCCTCCACAGCCCCTGGGTCACAGTTCTCAGTGCCCGCACCCACTCACTCACCAAGCCCGTCTCTTACGGGCTGCGCAGGGGCAGAGCTGGGTGCTGAGGATCCAGAGAAAAAAGCAGTGACTTCTGTCCTCCTGAGGCAATCAGACAGACAGATGACTGTGGGGGTGTGACACCCACAAGTGGCTCTGGGGGTGGGGAAAGGAGGTGGTCAGGGCCGACTGGAAGGAGGGGGCCCACTGATGGGAGGCAGGACTGACCAGGTGGGTGGTCCCAGTTACCAGTTACTCCCCTCTCAGATGGGGAGTCAGATGCTCACTGTCCACCTGGTACCACCTCCCCTGCCCTCCAGCAGTCCCGCACAGTCACCCGCCATTTGTAGCTGCTGCCTGCTCACTGCTCCCAGGGAAGGGCCACTCTCCCCACTCTGTGGGGCCCACTGGTCTACAGCCAAAGCTGGAGTGGAGTCTCCCAGCTTGTTTCTGACCAGGGTGCCAGCGTCCCTCTCCACCGCGCCGCCAGCAAGGCCAGCTGCTGTGAGCAGTGATCCACCAGAAGCCTTCCAGATCAAGCCACCTCCTCGTTTTGCAGAGGGTTAGTGGAAGCCCAGACAGGGGCCGTGACTTGTCCAGGAGGTCCTGCAGGGCTGAGAGCCCTCTACAGATCTGTGCTCCAAAATGCCCAGCCACCAGAAAACCAACTTGGAGCTGGAGGCCAGAAGTGGGAGTCCAGACCCTTCTTTTGGACATCCAGCATCCCAGGGGTCCGAGAACGCCCCCTCCTTTCCCCGGCCTGGGCAGGAACCTCCCCTCCCTTCCTTGCCTGACACCCCCTCTCCGCGGCATCCTGACAGCCCCTCCGGCGCGGTTCCACCTGGGGAAGCCGGGAAGTGGCGCCCCTCCCTCCCCCAGCCCCAGGGGAGGAAGCCGCCTGTCAGGCCGCCGCGGCGTGTCAAATCCTCTTGCTGCCTAATTGTGAGACGGCGGCGTTTAAAGAAACGCTTTTCTGGCCGCCTGCCACACCGCAAACTGCTTGGTATAATTTTATTATTAAGGAGAAAGAAAAAAAGGGAGGGGGTGGGGAGAGAGAAAGGGAGCGAGAGAAGGAAATTGCTTAGTCCGAGTCAGCTGGTGGAGTGTTCTCAACGTGAACGCGGCCCGGCTTTGCAGTTGGCAAGCTGACTTCGTTAATTGCGCATTCAGTCTCTGCTTAGGGTAATTGAAACGAAGCGGGGCCCGGGTCTGACAATTAGGGTCTGCGACTAGGCCGTTAACCCTTCCGCCCCCGCCCCGGCTCCCACGCGCCCCTGGGGGCGGCGGGGAGCGCCCCAGCGTCGGCAGGGTTAACACGGCGCGGGCGCCGGCCGAGCGGGCGACGGGGCGAGGATGGGGGGCGTGCGGGGGCGCTTGCGGCCTCGCCCCCCAGCCCCCGCAACAGATGTTTCAGGCGTGTAAGACAAAGGCAGAGCTCCTGCCGCTGCCGGAGAAAATCCGCAGGACTCCCTCAGGGGCAGGTAAAATTTCACCTTCTATTTGTGTTCCCCCGCCCGCCCCCGCCCGATTTCCCAGCCTCTGCGCCAATCCGGAAAGCGCCACCAAAGACGCCGCGCCGCCGTCTCCGCCGCCCAACCCGCTGACCCCAGCAAGGTCGCGGCGACCTCGGGCTCCGCCAGCCGCGCGCCGGCCCCTCCTGGGGCGCCCCGGGCCGCAGTCCCGCGATCGCAGGCGCCGGGAGCGAGGAAGGGGCGCTTTTCTCGCCACAAGGCGGAGGCGGCGGAGACGCCGCGCGCCTCCCTCTGGCCCGCGCTGGGACCCCGGGGGCTGCGCCCCCCCCGGCCCTCATCATTCATCTCCCTGATTCCCGCTGTAGCCGCCCTCGGAAGTCAGCCGAGTGAAGCAGCTGTTCCTTGCACACTCCACTTGACCAAAGATGATGATAAATGAGGCCCGGGCTGCGTCGGGAACGCGGCGGCGGCGGCGGCCGCGAGGGGCGCGCAGGGCGGGGCATACAGCCCGCACCCCCTCCCAGCGCCCCGGGAAGGGCGAGGACGCTAAGGACAGAGGCCGACGGGCGCAATCAAAGGCCCGCACTCCCCTCTCGGCGCTCTGCGCCGCCTCGATGCGGGCGGAGAGGAGCCAGGCAGAGAAGCGCCCCCAACACCGGGGCCTACGCGAAGACCCCCTCCTCGCGGCGGCACGGCCCTCCCTCCGCATCCCGGGCCCGAGTGCCTTGGTCCCCACCGTGCCCTCGCCCGCGCCTCAAACCTATTAACGCTCGTAAATAATGAATAATGGAGCGAAGCTTCCCTCAGCCGCCAGCTGCGCCCGGTCCCGGGGAGGGGGCGCCCCGGCCGGGCGCGGGGGCCCGGGCGCACGGCCCCGCACACGTGCAGCCGCGGCGCGCAGGCGGGCACCCCGCCCGCCGAGGAGGGGGAATCCCGCTCTGCCCTCCCCAACGCCACCTCCCCTGGAGTCCTCTGGCACCGAACGAAGCGAGAGCGCGCGCGAGCTTCCCAGCCGGAGAGGGTTATTTTTAACCTGCCCCCCTTTCCTTCCCAGCCTCTCGGGTTTGCGCGCCCGTCCGCCTCCCCCCCAGCAGCCGAGGACGCAGGCTCCTCACCTCGCTCAGCGCCTCCGGACTCCGAGCGCCTCCCCCGGCCCGCGGCCCCCGCCCCTGCACGGGCATCGCGCGGCTAAATCTCAGCCTGGAAAGGACCGATTAGGAGCCGCGTGCCTTTCTGCGAAATATTGGAACCGGCTGGGCTGGGGGCGGGGAGCCCGGCGCGCTCATCCCCTCGCCTCCCTCCGCGCTCGCTCAGCTCTCCCTCTGCAGACGCGGGGCGGCCAAGTCAGGGCGCCGAGACCCCCTCTGGATTTCGTCCTTCTCTCCTCAACGCCCACCCTTCTTCAATCATCGACGAAGCTGGAGCTTCTAACACGCGGACCCTCCGGCAGCGGCGGCGCCAAGTGGGGCGCTGCCTCCCCCATCTCCAGCCTCCTCCCTAAGCCGCTCCAAACACACACGCCATTTACACAGCAGCGGCCTTGCACACCGGCGACTTCAAGGCGGACCGCCAGGCCGGGCCTGGGGCGCGGGGGGTTGGGGGGCCGCGCTCCTCCCCCAGCCTGCCCCCTCCTCCTGGCCCCTTCCCCAGCAGGCCCAGCAGCCCAGACCCCCGCCCCCCTTCCTCAGAGGCCTGAGGCACAGGAAGTTCACGTCCACTCCCATTACCCTGCTCTCCAAAAGGCCACCCACCCAAACCCCAGCCTGTCCTTCGCCCCAAAGAGGGGGGCGGAGGGCTGGACCCAGAAACCCCTGGGGGCTTCGACTGGATCAGTCACTTGACATTTTCCAGACTGCTCAGGCATCGACCCCCTGACCACCTCCCTCCTGAAGGGAGGGGGGTGCCCAGAGAAAACCGCTGCAGAGCCGCCAGGGGTGGGGGATAGACTGGAGATCTGGCCTGCTGGGTCTTAAGAGGGAAAAGGGCCTTCCCGCCGGGAGTGCTGGCCCAGTAGCAGCGAAGAACAGGGCATATTTGGGAACTGGGGCCAGATTTCTCTCCCAGGACCAGCTGAATGGGGGTGTGTGTGTGTGTGGCAGCAATGGGGAGCAGGCAGGCGCAGCTCCCACCCCAGGGTAGCAGCCTCTGGCCAAAATTACTGCAGAGGTGAGAAGCCTGGCCGGTTGGAGCTGAGGTGGAATACAGATGTGAGAACATCTGGTCTGCTGACACCCTTGGGCCATCTGGGAGGCCCAGCCTGGCCTGGACAGGAGGAGGTTTGAGGACAGAGCAGGGATCCCCTGGGCACACACACAGCCTGGCAGGGCAAAGGGGGGTTGTCACGGGGCTTCTCCCCTCAATGAGCCTGGATACAGAGCCTGGGGCCTCCCCCAGGTCTTGAAAATTCTCAGTAACCCTCAGACCACGGAAGCAGGTATAACAGCCGGACAGCGTGTCTGTCCCCTCCTAGGGTTTGGCAGATCATACCGCTGACCCTCAAGCTGCCATCTGGAAGGTTATGTAACCTCTCATTTCACAGATGGGGAAACTGAGTCCTGGAGTGGGGGAAGGGGGTAGGGAGAGGGCTCCTAGCTCCTCCCACCCCAGCTTATAGGAGGAGTCCTCCCATTCTAGGGCCAAGGATGACAGGGAGGCCCTGGTTCGCTCCTTTGGAAATTTCAGAAAACTGTTTCTTAGGAGAAAAAATGGGCAGGGGCCTGGTGTGGTGAAGAGCTGGAGAGAAATCACACTGTCCACCAACTACCCCCACCCCCGTCTCCTCCTCCCTGCAAGCCCCTCCCAACCCTTTCAGACCCAGCCACCCCAGAGATGGGGGTCTTACTGAAGGTCCCAAGAGGAACCTCATGTGAAGCCCAGATGTGAATGTCACAAGCTTTTCACACGTGTGTGGCTGTGTTAAGACAAACCACAACTTCACATAGGGCCTGGCAGCTTTGCGTCGCCCAAACAGGCAGCTCCTATTTTGATATGAGAGGGAGTCTCCATCTCAAGGCTGGATTCTGGATTGGGGGGACTCTGCCAGATGAACAGCTGAGGCCACCCTGTGCTCCGGGCTCCCCTGCTGCCCCTCTGCTGGGAAGGAAGCTTCCATTTCCGGGCAAGGCTTGGATGGATGCCCTGATGCCCCCTCTGCCCCCCACCCCCTGGCTCTCCCCAAAACCAGGTGGATCTTGGGCAGCCCCCCTCAACATGTCACCTGGTGACCAGAAGCACTGGCCTTTGGGGAAAGCAAACCACCAGCTCAAATCTGGAGGCAGCCTGGGACCGCTCTCCTCAGGACGGAAAATATTTGCCTTTGGTTTTCGGCTGCTGCTTTGTCCTGGCTGACTTTCCTCTCCTTCATGCAGCCATGAGACGTGGAGGTGCTGAGGGGCACAACCGAGGGAGGGCAGCTGTCTGAGTCCAGCGTCCAGCTGTTCTGAACAGCAATCGCTTCTCTCCTAGGATGGACAGGATACTTTCTGCCCATTCTCTGTGCTCGTAGCTGAAAGCGTGTTTCTTTCTCCCCAGGCCCAGCCCTCTCGGGCCTCCCCTCCAACTAAACCAGATCTCCCGGCCCGCCCTGGATTCTGGTCACTAGGCGTTTGGGGGGAAGCGCCTCTCAGTTGTTCTCAGTGAACTCAGCCCGACCCCAGGGAGCCTGTTCTGGAAAATTGCGGGAGAATCTTTGCTGGCCAGCTCTGCACTGACCACAGGGAGAGGGCAGTCTTCTCCCGAGACGGGGGCTCCAGAGATGTCAGTCACATCCACCAGTTGTGAGGGTTCGCTGGTGGCTCTGGAGCACTGGAGCACCTGGCCCAACTCGGTCCCCATCCTGTAAAGACCTGGGCTCTGATGCCACACAGCTCTGCACACCATGCTGGGTGACCTTGGGCCACTCACTTCACCTCTCTGAGCCTCACGCTCCCCAGCTGAAGCCTGCTCATACCCCGACACGGGGACACAGGTCTGTGAGACTGGCGGAGATACCGTGCTTGGTGCCTGATGGAGGCAGCACAAGCGGCAGCGGTTTCCAGTGCTGCCCACAGGGCAAGAGCCAGACCCTGCACTGCCTCTGCCTCCCAGGGAGCTAAGGGTGGGACAGAGCAGGTCCTCAGGAAGGGGCCAGGGCTGGGGGCTGGGACCCAGGGTTAAGGTCTGCTCAGACGTGTCCTGACCCCCATGGCAGACGAGCCATCCTCCCGGCTGGAGTGCCGCTGTTGTGCGAGAGCTGGGTGGAGGGCAGAGTCTGGGTTTCTGCGACTCTTAACAAGCTCCCAGGTGAGGCTGCATGGTGGCCTGGGGGCTGCAAGCTCTCAGCCCCTGGAGGAGACTGGGCTCGGCGAGAGGCTCTGAGTCCTGTCCTGTCCAAGGAGGGCTGCCTAGGACCTGGCGCTAGCCTGTGGCTCCATGTTCCAGAGCCGTCTGTCTCAGAGCCCGGGTCCTGCAGCTCTGCCCCCCGCACCCCAGACTCTGCACCCAGTCCTGCTTCCTGGTGGCACTGAAGGGCAGCTCATGCTGCTGAACCCACAGTCACTTCAAGTCCAGGCCTCCTGGGCCTCAGTGTCCCTGTCAGGACAGTGGGAAACTGGGCTAAACTCATCCCCCTTTTCCATTGATGGTTCCAAACCCTTTCTCCTTCCCTGACCCCTTCCGAGGGGCAACAGATCCAGACCCCAGCACCGGCCCCACGAGCTGCAGACTTGGGGTGGGTACAGGGCTCACCCAGACCATCCTCACCACCTCACATGCCCGGCGCTGCCCTAGTAAGCACTTTTGCAACAAACTTCATCTTTATGCCAGTCCCGCGGGTGGGTCCCGTGACTACCCTTGTTTCACAGATGATAGCGCTGAGCCCAAAGACCTGACGCCCGAGGCCACACCCCGGAGGAGGGGCCGGGGGAGGACCTGGGTTCTCTCAGGCTGGCCTGGCCCCTTGGCGTGCCTGACCACAGAGGATTCCTCTGGGGAAACCACTCGTTTTGGCCCCTCCAGTGCTGGTGTGGATGTGGTGCCTGTCTCTCCCTGGCTGGCAGCAGACCCCAGTCAAGTTACGGGGTGAGGGTAAGCCGGTGCAGTCGCTGAGAGAGCTCTTTGGTAAATAGGAACCAGCTGTGCCTCTGACCTGGCCCAGCCAGGCCCAGAGTGGTCTCCACCACATGAACTGCAGTGTTGTGTGCAGAAGCCAAAGCCCGGAGATCCTATATGTGTCCCCATGAGGGGCTGAGGGACACACATGTGAGGAGGTCTGTACTGTGGATACGGGCTTCGTGTGGATGGGGTGGGGTGCAGCTTTTAGGTTGGTAAGCAAACCACAGTGTAAACAGTGTGCAGAGAGGCCCCACCTGTATAAAAGAGGAGGTGTACTTGATTTTTCTTTTTTTACCATGAGCCTGTGATACCCACTTAAGATTTTAAGCTTACACTGTGGATAAATACCTACCCTCCAGGCTGGCTCTGAAGATGGCTGGAGAGTGCACCCCGTGCCGGGCTCCCGTCTGGCCCGGCGGTTTTCCAGTTGCCAGGCTACAGCAGGCCGTGGCCATCAGCAGGAGGGACAAGCCCAGCTGCTAAGAGGAGGCAGCCTCACTGAGTCCTGCAACAGGCAGCACGGTGATCATGCATCATCCTACAGATAAGAAAACTGAGGCCTGAACCCTCACAGAGGCCATGACCTCGCTTCTGGGTGCACCTCCTTGGGGGCAGCTGCCACGGCCAGGGCCCTTAATGAACGGGGCCTGGGGCTCACAGGGACGGCTCCCGTTCTGTGGGACACTGAACTTCTCACTCCGTTTCTACCAGCACTCTGCTCCCCTCCAATCATCAAAACAAAGGCAACACTCGTGATAACTTAAGGGCAGAGGCGTCTCTGGCTCCCAGGGACTGTGAGGGCGCGGCTGACCGTCTGGGAATGCTGGGCTGAGTCCCAGCTGGGCTGCCTGCGAGCCCTGGGGCTGGGCCTCGGTACCTCAGTCATGAGCAGGCGCAGGGGTCAGTCCCTGGAGGGCAGCGTGTCTAGGGACAGTGCCTGGCAGAGCAGGGCCCAATAAGCAAGTTGTTATTTCTAAGAGGGAAAACATTTGTATAATTTTTTATAATAGAGGGCAAGTACAGGAAAATCCTTGACCCGTCCTAGTGCTGGCTGAGGAGGGGGGTCAGGAAGCTGGGAGCTGTCTAGGGTGACAGGAACCGGGCTCTGGCCTCAGGAGCAGCTGGTGCCTGCCTGGGTGGGCGACCATGCTATCTCGGCAGGCAGTGGCCAGAGTGAGGCCTGGCCGTCTGAGTTCTCAAGCTGGCACATTGGGTGAAAGAGAGTTGGTTGGGTGGCTGGAGGCCTCTGCAGGCCTGGGCCCGTGGAAGGAGCACTCAGAAAGGCCCCTCTGTCTGCCTGGCTCTGGGCTGATCTTTTCCAGACCAGGGCCTCCTGTGTCTTTGGAAAGAGCATCGAGTACCCAAGGGCTGCTACTGACTTGCCATGTGACCTCAGGTGAGCCCCCCCTCCACCTCTCTGGGCCTCCATGCCTTCAGCCAGGAGACTGGGCCCACCTCACAGGGTTGAGCAAGAGCCAATGAGAACACGGACAGAAAAGTGCTTTGTCATCATCACCCTCGTAGCTGCTTCTCACACGATGCTTACGTGTGCAGAGCCCTGCTCTAAGAAGCAGTCTACATATCTTAACTCCTCTTACCGATGAGGCGACAGAGACTCAGAGAGATTAGGGCACTTGTCCAGAGTTGCATAGCTTGTGAGGACCAGAAGCACCATGATAGCAAAGTGCTATGAGGCCTGATTTTATTATAGTTCAAGGCTGTGGGTCGGGTCAAGGATGGCCAGGCTGCACACTTCCTAAGGCAGCTTTGGCCAGTCTGGGAGGGCGGGCGGGGCAGAAGGGCCCTAATCACACCTGAGCAGGAACTCAGGCTCAGAGGAGGCTTCCCGGAGGCCTCCCTGGGTCCACGTGGCAGGAGGCCTTGGGGGCTGTGGTGAGGGTCTGAAAGTCTCAGGCAGGAGCACCAACTCAGCAGCAGGTTCCAATCACTGATGGGGAGAAGCAGGGACAGCTTTGGGGTTCCCCAGAGCCCATGCTCCCAACCCACCAGGCAACACTGCCTCCAGCACATCCACCAGCTCGCCCCCAGTGGCTGCAGGGTCAACACCCTGGTGTGACAGATTGCACATCTGAGGCCCAGCAAGGGCAGGGGGCAGGGGTCCACACAGCGTGGGGGCTCGGAACCACTCCCCCCACACCCTATCTTTGGCCTCCCTCCTCATGCCTACAGGCCTGCACCAGCCTCGTCCCCCTCCCTGTCCCATTGTAGGGACTGTCTGACACCAAGGGGGTGGTGGTCTTCCTCTGGTCAAGACCTTCTTGGCACTGCCTATCTCAGTATGGATGGATGAAGCTTCCAGCACAGCGAGGACAGGCCCCTGGAGACGTGGAAGCGCCTGAGATTCCCATGGGAAAGGGATGGCTCCAGCAGGGGCCCCTGCAAGCCAGCTTTGATGGTGGATAAGCCCCAGCTGGCTCCTCAGGCAAACTTGATCCTAGTGAACTGGACAGGCCCGCAGGTCCACGCGACACCCCCAACAGCCCCAGAGCTCCCAGCAGTTCCCTCCACCTGCAGAGCCAGCGTGAGGAAGGTTTTGTCTTCCAAACACCCTGTATTTAAAGATCACCGTGTGTTCCCTCTCACAGGTGCAAAAGGAAAGCTAATTAGGCCTTTGATGGACGTGAGCAAGCCAGGGGCCACGGGCCTCGTGTTTGCCGAATGGCTGAGTGAGTGAATGAATGGATGGATGGGTGGGTGGACAGACAGGCAGTGGGTGGAATTCCAACCCCAAGCAATGCCATTGCTACCTTTTTTTAGCCTGAGCAAAATAAGACTTCCTCAAGGCTTTAAAGAACATGGCAGGCAGGGACTTCCTTGGTGGTCCAGTGGTTAAGAATTCACCAGCCAATGCAGGGGACACGGGCTCTATCCCTCATCCACGAAGATCCCACATGCCACAGCTAAGACCGGGTGGTCAAAGAAGAAAAGGAAGAACACGGCAGGCAATTTCCAGGGGCCCAGGGACCCCCTGCAACCACCCCTGTCATGACACCTGGGCCCAGAAATGGAGGGGAAGGGTGCTGGACCCCAGCTGCACCTCGCTGTGTGGGTCATCCCGGGGCCTCCAGAGCTCATCGAGAAGCCCCCTTTCCTGGGCCCTGTCCCTGTGCTTGGGGCTCCCAACATCCCTCTGACCCATAAGTGTGCCCAGAGTCCCTGGGGACCTCTTGCTGGGGACCCAGAGGGCAGGTGAGGAGGAGGGCTGCATGCCTGCTGAGGCCGCCCAGCATCTCTGCAGAGCTGGGGAGAGCAGGACGCTTGTCATCCACGGGGACGCGGGGACGGTTTAAGGTGAAATGTAAGCCCATTAGTGCCTGGCTAATGACATCAGCAGCGACAGTAAGAATGAAGATGGCAGGGTGTGCGAGCACCGTAAATTGTGGGGCCGGCGCCCACCTCTGTCCTTGGGCCTGAGTCCCACCCCCACCCCCAGCCCCCGTGCCCCTGCCCGCCCCCCTCAACCCCGCCCCGGCCCAGCCCCCAGGGTCAGCGTGTGGCCGGGGCCTTAGCCAGAGCGTGAGAAAAGCTGGGCTAGGGAGCTGAGCGTGCAGGCAGCATCTCCCTAATCTCCCTCCTTTGATAACTTCTGTCTTTCCGTGCATACGCAAGAACCCAGCTCAGCCGCAGGCATCTCTTCCCGGGCTGAGCCGTCGCCCTGCAGCTAATGCCTGACAGCTCTGTTTATGTCTCCCCATAATTCTCCAGTTTTATGTTTTTTTTCGGGGCCATTAAGCTCCCAGCCACAAGCTCCTTCCCCTGCCCCCGCCTGCCTTTGTCCTTGAGGCCTGGCCGCCCCACCGCCCTGTGGGAGAAGGGCTGCCCTCCCCCAGCAGGTGGACGGGGGGCCAAGTGCTCACTCTGGACACCCCCGTCCCAGTCCCGTGGCTTCTCACAAGGCTCATCCTGCCTGTCCCCAGGGACACAGGACACCAGGGTGCCGGGAAGCCTGGCGAGGCCCACTCTCCCTCAGACTCTGGCTTCTTTTCCTGGGTGGGCTCTGCTCCTCCCCCAGCCTCGGCCACTCCTAAGGGCAAAGCCCCCTCCTTCAACACCCCTCTGCAGCTCCAGATCCCCAGATTCAATGCACCCATGGCACCCCGAGGCCCCCTCTGTACACACCTCATCCTCTGCCCCCGTCTCCCCATGGTCCATCTCTGAGGAGACCCCTCAGAGTCCTCAGGGCACTCCTCCTGTCCCCATGACCACAGCTCAGGTCTGGCCACGGGTCAGGCTAGGTTCCCAGTTCCCAGCCTCCCCACCACATGGCCTCTCACAAGCTTGGCCCAAGGCACTCCCTTGCTCTACAACCTTCACTGGCTCCCCGTTACTTAGTCCCCATCCTCAGGGTGCTGCTCCCACGACCCTGGCCTCCTGCACAGAGACCAGCAGGGGCTGCCCCTCTCCAGGCCGCTCACCCCTCCCAGGGCATCCACCCCCACTTCCACAGGCCAAACCCAAGGCGGAAAGACTTCCTCAGCAGGAAGCAGCCCTTCCCTTGCCTCTGGATGCCCACAATGCCCTCACGTGGCCCCTGTGGGTCATGGAGTCCCTGGTTGCCCCAGCTTGGCCGCCTGGCTCCCTGAGTGCCTGGGGCAGGCAGATGCCACTCAAGAGCCTGCTTCCCCACCACCAGGGCCCACACAAGGCCAGGTCTCCTCAAAGAGGCCAACTCGGGATGCCAGAAAGCAGAGCCTTCCAGACCCCCTTCTCCTGCCCTCAAGGCATGACAGAGAGGAAGGGGTGGCCCCCCAGCTCCCTGCCCGCCTCCTGAGGTAGGGCCACCCCTCCTCGGCCCTCTAACTTCCGTTTTCCTTTCAGCTAAATTGCCTTTGCAACCAGAGGCCTCCTGCCCAACCCGCCCCTTCCCTGCACCTGCGGGCAGCTGAGGCGCCGCCCCTCCCCGTGTGGGTGCTTTGGGACGTTTGAGCCTGCATCCTGAGGCGGGGTGGGGGTGGGTGGGCGGGTCGCACCCCCGGGGCGCAGGTGCCACTGTTGCAGCCTGTCCTTTTCACAGGTGCTCGGCTCGGTTTCAGTCGATTCTGACCTTGTTGTTCTGCGTCCCCTGGGGTGTCTGGCCACAGCTTGGCAGGTCCCCCCACCCCACCCACCTCCCAGCTCCCACCAAGACTTCCTGCCCTTGGCATGTTCCACGGCCATGCGGGCAGCCCCTGGCCTGCCTCTCCCTCACACACAGCCCTGCAGCACGGTGCGGGGTGCTGGCCCAGGCCATCCTATGCTCCGCTCCCTACAGTCCTGTTGTTAAGAGCAGGGCAAGCTTCGTAATTTGAGGGACCCGGGGCAAGATGAAAAATCCGGTTCCAGCTCAAAAAGCAACAGAGCCACGTAAGAGCAAGTGCAGGGTGTTCTGAACGCAAGCCCACAAAGCCAGAGCCACAAAGCCGGCCCGAGGAGGAGAGCTGGCCAGCCCTCCCACAGCAGGAAGACCAGGGTCTGACCCGCTGGTCATGCCTGTAAGGACGGCTCCTATCGACTGCGCACTTGCTTTGTGCTGAGAGCAATGAACATGTTAAGTCAACAGACCACCAGACTCCACAGCTCACAGGGGTTCAGGGAGGTATGATCTGCCCAGGACCCCCCTCAGAGGCATGATGAACCCTGCTCTGAGAAGGAGGCTCCCAACTGAACCCGTGCTGACGAACCACTAAGACCTCCCATGTCAGCTCTGAGTGGAGCCCAAGAAACCACTGTGACCTCTCCCTACATTCTGAGATGCGGAAGCGAAGGCTCCAAGAGGGTGTCCAACTCCTGGCAAGGTCACACAGCACGGCACAGCCCCAGATCCCAGCCTCAGCAGCCCTGTTTCCAAAGACCCAGGCAGACACTCGTGGACTGGTGCGTAAGGAACCAGGCGGGACACGAAAGCGAGGGGGGACACACACAGATGCCGCATCGGAGGGCCGGGCAGTGACGTCTGTTCTCCTCTACACCCTTGGTTCTGTATTTTCTCCAGCGAGCTGAGATTTTTGAAACGATCAACAGCTCACAGTTTTTGGAATGAACAAGGAACAGAGATTTGTGGAACCAAGTCCTGTTAACAGAGATATTGTGGATACAGAGCGGGGTTTACTTGCTTCCTAAGGCCCAAAGCTTTTGGGCCCCTGGTGTCTGGGTCTCCTTCTCTTCATCACTGAGGGTTTAGAGGGCTCATGAAAGCTTGGGGGGCCTGGGCTGCCCCTGGGATGACCCCGCATGGTTCTCTGGGGACACCTGAGTGCTCAGGAAGCTGTAGGCTCACGGCAGGTCTTGGCATCCCCTTAACTAGTCAGGAAGCTGGTGTCCACTGGACTATTGTCCTGCTGGACCCCTACTCCAGACCTTGCTGGTCCAAACATTTCCCTGAGGGATCCCCCACATTCCTGAGGCCCCCCAAACATGTACTACCCTGCCCTCCTGCTCATGGCCCAGTGGATCCTAGCTGCCCCAATACCCACAAGACCAGGCTCCCATCCAGCCCCTAGCCACCCTTTCTGGCCTCATCGTCTGGTGCTGGACGCTGCCTCCAGGCCTCTGAAGCCCCTCCTCAACCTGGAGCAGGGGCCGCGCCCAGTTCTCTGCTACGCGGTGGCTGCACAGCGGGATCAGGACCACACCAAAGCAGGTCACCCCCGCCACCCCACCTGGCCCAGAGTGGTGCCCAGGGATCCACCCAGGCCCTGCGTGCCCCTGGGAGGCAGGACTGGACCAGGGCCCCGCCCACCCATGTGGATGCCAGGCCTCCTGCAGACAGCTCTGGGCCGCCTCCTGCCCTGAGAGCCCCTGGGTCTCAGGGTGAGAAGAGCTGACAGCTCCTTAATAAAAGCTGCCACAGACGCGCCTGAGTGACATCGTGGCGGCCGGCGAGGCAGCCCACATCAAAGCCCCATTTTTCTTCTTCCTGTGCGGCACTGAGACGGTTTCATAGAGAGCCCCACGTGCGTCTGCGACAAAGACGCTTCTCACGACTGGCCATGGCCCCAGCCTCCCCAGATGCCCCGCCGGCGCCTGGCCTGCTTCCCTGAGAGTGTGGGTTTCAGGGAGTACCCCGTGCTGAGGTCACCCGGACATGGGGCCGGGGTGGCCCATCAAAGGGACAGGCATATTGTGTCTGTTAAAACAAAAACCCTGAAGGGTTCGGGCCTGGAGGTCTGAGGATCTCAGTGAAGCCTTGCTCTGGCCTCAGATGGCTGGACTGGGGGCTGGCAGAACACAGTGGCCCCACCGAGCAAGTCATCTAGCCATGCTGCAGACCCAGCCTGGGAGCCAGACCCCGCTCCCCACCACCACCCCCAGCTCACTACTTGGCCCCCGCTGCAATGTCTGCTCTCACGGCTGGTGTGGCTCCAGGTGAGGGTCCCAGACAGGCCGGGGCCTAACCATCTGTGCTCCCAGCTTTAATCTGGGCAAAGAGTCACCCTCTCTTGGCCCCTTTAAGAAATACCATCTGGAGAGATGACCCTGTGAACCATGACCCCAGAGCTTTGTCCCATGCACCCAGGGTCAGGGAGTGCATGGGACCCCGACCTCCTGGCTGACTGCAGTCTCCCCAAGTGTCAGACGGGCTTGGGTGCTCCCCACATATGCACTGGTGCAGGAGAGTTCCAGGCACTAAGACACACGACCTCCCTGACGCCCTCGAGCACACACTGTCACTGGAAGGCCTGTGCATCACCATGGGTGGTGCTGGGGCTGAACACGCAGCCCATGTCCAGGCCTTGCTTCTTGGGGCTCTGGGGGCACTGACCACGTGTGACCTTCACCTTCCAATCCCACGGGAGATGAGACTGCACTGGGGACATCTCTCCATTCTGAGGCCAAGCTGGCCGAGGATCCAACCCACCCTCCAGCCCTTCCTGTCCTGTTCTGGGTCACTCCCTTGGTCTCCTCTCCTCCTGAATCCAGGGGGCACCTTCTTAACCCCGAGATCATGGCAATCCTACCTCCAGAAACAGCAACACAAGTACCACACACCGCCACCAGACCCTGCGTTCCCAATGTTCCCGGACATTCCGGCAGGCTTAATTGTAGGCTGTAAACTGCCCTGACTTTCCTGGGGTGCCACACAGCGTGCCTGAACACTACGCAGGAGGAAATAACCACGCCGGCTACATGCAGCCCAGGCGTGTCAGACAACTGGACCCGTGAGACCACACGGACAAAGTTCACAAGCTGACACTCAGATCCCAGGTAGGCCAGGCCTGGGGGGACACGGGGCTGGCAATGCCCCCTCCTGATGTGCGTGCTGGTCAGACACTAGTATGTCCAGTCTGTAGCAATTCATTAGCCAGCCACTCAGGATATGTGCCCTTCTCTGCATGGAATCAATAAACAGTTAAAAAATAAAACCAATGAGACCTCAGTCTCTACTCAAGTCCTCCAGAGGTGCCTCGCTTTACTCGGAATGAAGTATGGGACCCTCCTCAGCCTGGAGGTCAAGGTCAGCTCACCTCCAAATACTCCCTGCTCTCCCCAGTCAGGGTAGCCTGCATGTCCCCCCGCGCCCCCACCCACCCCGCCAAGGAGGCAGGGTGGCCACAGGCCTGCCTTAGTCAGTGGAATTGGACTGAGAGTGACATGTCACTATAAGAAGCTCTGTGAGCCCAAGTGTCTCCTTCCTTCTGGGCTGTGCATCCCTCACAAGGCTTCTGTGGTTGGTGGGCCCCTTAGTGACCACAAAGAGCTATCCCTTTGCCATCCAATTGCAACACACAGCTCCAGGGAGTGGAACCCTGTCTCCAGGGGCTGACCTTTGGGAATGTTCACTATCCAGGAGCCCTCTGGCCCTCACTCATACACCAGGCTTCCCAGGCCCTCTGTGGTCTGGTCCCTGACAAGTTCTTCAGCTCCGAGAAACAGAAATGTGCTGGCCGTGAACCCCACGGGGCCTCTCCTTCAGGCACACTGTGATCTCAGCAGTTCAGACACAGCCAGGTCCTTCCTGTCCTAGGCCTTCGTGCCTCCACCCAGCACCCATCTCCCTGGGCTGCCCTGCCTGAGAGGACTGCCACCTGCGGCCCCAGCACTTGGGCAGCGCCAGCTGCTCCCTCTGGACACCAAGGCCCAGCCCATATCACCCTCTCCTGCTCCTCTCAGGGGCTCCGTCATGGGGAGGCATGCGGTCAGGCACCCATCGTCTCCCCCAGGAGCAGCAGTGGGTAAAGGCACACAGGCTTGGTCTTGACCACAAAGCCAGGGGTGGCCTGGGAGGCTGTGGACGCCCCAGCTGAGCTCTGGGACCCCTCCCAGGCCTGCAGAGCCAGTGGGCGTGCTCTTAAACCCACCCTCCCTCCTCTGGTGTTTAAGGGTGGCCACGACCTCAAGGGCTTCTTATTGGGAAAGTTAGGGTGCAAGAAGGATCTGAGGGCACTCAGGGGAGATAGCACCACCAAGTAGCCTATTTGGGGTGATGCAGGTTACAGTTCTAGGGAAAGAACATCTTTTCCAGAGAAGATTCTGTTTGAGGCCATGAGAGAAATGACTACAGCTCAGCTGCAAACAACCAGTAGTGGCTGGGGACCCGCCCGGCGCAGCAGGGTTTCAGAATGGCCACCACTGGGGTCCACCCTGGGCCTCAGCTGAGTCTCCAGTCGCGGTGACAGGAGAACCGAGGCGGGGCAGAGTGGGCAGGACTCTGAGCACATCAAGGAGTGAACCCACTGCCAAAAGAACAGGCCCCGTGGACCTCCTGTCCAGGGGGCTCTCAGTTCCATTAAATCGTCCCACTTGCCCCTCCAAGTCCGCCACCCAGAGCAAGGTCAGTGGGCACAAAGGTGATGGCAGCAGCCACAGCAGAGGGGGGCTCTCCTTGCCTCTGAGCACCGCACAGAACTCAGGAGCTCAGAGAGGGTGGGCGATGTGCTCAAGGTCACACAGGGAAGCAACAGCTGGGGGCTTGCTCTCCTGCCTGGTGGGCGGGTCCCCTTACTGCCAGTAGGCAGACCCACCCCCTCTGTTCAGACTGAGTCCCTGAGCTGGGCCTGCACTGCCCACGTGGGGGCACTGCTCTCCTGTGTGATCTCCCAACCTGCAATCCCCGCACAGGCTGGCGGGGGCGGGGGGCGGGGGCGAGGTGGGTGAGAGGGCGTCAGGCATCTCTGGGCCTTTGCACATACTGTTCCCTCTGCCTGGATCACCAGTCCCCTGAATCTTCTCATTGCCCAAAGCCACCTCCTCCTGGAGGCCCTCAGTGATTGCCCAATAGCTATAGGAGCCCCTGTCCTCGTGGCCCTCACCGCTCTCTGCAATCACCTCCCTCCTATACTTGTGGACTCCCTTCTGTCTGTCCGTGCTATGGATGGTGGGTCTTGTGGATGGTGAGTTCCCCGTGGATGTGAGTACCCCATGGATGATGAGTCTCGTGAATGGTGAGCCCCGTGGATGGTGAATCCTGTGGATGTGAGCCCCCCATGGATGGTGAGTCCTATGGATGTGAGCCCCCCATGGATGGTGAGTCCTGTGGATGGTGAGTCCCCGTGGATGGTGAGCTCCCTGTGGATGTGAGTCCCCCATGGATGATGAGTCTCGTGGATGGTGAGCCCCCGTGGATGGTGAATCCTGTGGATGTGAGCCCACCATGGATGGTGAGTCCCTGTGGATGGTGAGTCCCTATGATGGTGAGTTCCCCATGGATGTGAGCCCCCCATGGATGGGGAGTCCCTGTGGATGGTGAGTCCCTATGATGGTGAGTTCCCCGTGGATGTGAGCCCCCCATGATGATGAGTCTCGTGGATGGTGAGCCCCCGTGGATGGTGAGTCCTATGGATGTGAGCCCCCCATGGATGGTGAGTCCTATGGATGGTGAGTCCCCGTGGATGGTGAGTTCCCCGTGGATGTGAGCCCCCCATGGATGATGAGTCTCATGGATGGTGAGCCCCCGTGGATGGTGAATCCTGTGGATGTGAGTCCCCCATGGATGGTGAGTTTCCTGTGGATAGTGAGCCCCCGTGGATGGTGAATCCTGTGGATGTGAGTCCCCCATGGATGGTGAGTTTCCTGTGGATAGTGAATCCCCGTGGATGGTAAGTCTTGTGGATGGTGAGTCCCCCATGGATGGTGAGTCCTGTGGATGGTGAATCCCCGTGGATGTTGAGTTCCCCATGGATAGTGAGCCCCCATGGATGGTGAGTCCTGTGGATATGAGCCCCCCTGGATGATGAGTCTCGTGGATGGTGAGTCCCCCGTGAATGGTGAGTCCCCACGGATGGTGAGCCATGAGCATAGGGTCCTGCCTGTCATGCTGAAAGGCCAGGTTGCAGCTGCTTCCAGCTTCCAGGCCACCATCACAACCCACAGGCTCCTGGCTGCCGACAGCACTCCCTCCCCTCCCCTTGCACCTGCTTGCCCTCCTCCCGAGCCCACTCCCTCACTCCCAGCCCTGCCCCATGCTCAGACCCCTCCTGGCTCGCCTCTCCAGCCTGATTTCAGGGGTGCCCACCTTCCTAACTCCCAAGCCTCACCAGCAGCACTAAACCACAAGGCACTACCTGCACCCACCAGCTCTCTCATCCCCGACCCCCACTTTGCACTCACTGGGCTCAGTAATCTTAACAAATGCTCAGGGTCACCTCCTCCCCACTCCTGTGTGACTCCCCTCCCTGGACCCATCGTCCACTGTGCCAAGCAGTCTGCCCACCAGGATTGACAACCATTTGCCTCCCAGAGTGCCCCAGCACCCGGCACATAGTGGGTGCTCAGAGAAAGAGTGATGTGAGCTGGTGAGTGGACCAGGGCCTTGTGATTCCAGAGGCCGGAGCTGGAGGATGAACATGAGCCTCTAAGGAGACCAGCGAGGACTCTGTTATGGGTCCCCTGGGCACCAGCGTGACAGCGGCCACTTTCATCCGCTCGCTGTAGGCCAGGCATTCACACGTGAATCACCTCTTCCAGCCCTGAGTCAACACCAGTGCGGTTATTATCCTCAAAGTCGAGGTGAGGGTGCTGAGCACAGAGAGAACAAAGAACTAGCCCAAGGTCACACAGCCAGGAAGCAGAGGAGCTGGGACGTGAACCCAGGTCTGTTTGACTTCCAAACATATGCTTTTCAGTCATGAGGAGCTGTGAGCCCTGAAGCTGGCTATTCCAGGAGGTGCTGGAAGGCTGCAGAGAGGGGCTGTCTGCCAAGCATCCCTCCCAAACTGCCCCATGCTGCTCTCTACGGCCCCACCTTGTTGCCAGATGGCTTCTCCCTCAGTTCATCCCCAAATCCTTTGACTGGGAGAGTGGAGGCCCCTCAGGAGCCTTTCCCAGCCTGGCTCAGGCAGCCTGGGCCATGCAGGGTGGGCCCAGTGGGCTGTGTCACCATGGACAGCTGAGGCGACCCAAGCTCAGCCAGGCTGGGGGGACATCCCCAGGCAGTTCCCACCTCTGTTCCGAGAAGGTCCATGGGTGGCTGCCGGTTGAGGGCTGGGGGACCACCCTGGGGTAGGACTCTGGGTTTGTGCCCTGCATTTGGGGGCTACTCTGCAAATCAGTGAACCTGGGGCCAAGGCACCAACTGAGCTGCCATTGGCTGTCAGCATCTGGGAGCCCCTGGATCAAGGGACACGGGACTGAGTCAAACTTCTGGTTACAGTCTGAGTGCCTTTGGCTCAGATGCTGAGCCTGCCCTGAATCACTGGGCCTGTGCGGTCCCTCTCTCCACCGTCATAGCACTGAATCCATACCACACATTCCAGGCACTTGTCTGTCTCTCCCAAACCCTGCAGCCCCGTGTGGCCAGAACCCTGACTGGGTCCCCAGCCCTGTCCACACAGGAGAGGCCCTTATGCAAGTCTGCCCTTCTGTAATATCCCACGGCTCACCTCCTCCAGGAAGCCCTCTCTGAATACCCTGCTCCCTCTACCTTGGCCACTGCACACCCTTAAAGCACAGATCTCACCCCAAACCTCCACTTAATGCCAGATCCAGTTCATGGCATCCCTGTGGGCTCCACCCAACCTCTGCTCACTCCCCACAGCTAGAAGAGTGAGCACCTACTACGCGTCAGCCTCTGTGCTGGCCACTTGATGCTGCAGTAGGACAGACCTGGCCTCTGGCCCCCAGAGAAGTGCTGGACATCCTAGTCCAGTCGGGCCCCTCTGGGGAGCTGAGCCCTTGACAAACCCCCAGAAACATGGGGAGATAGGAGCTGTTCCCAGCGCACTCAGTGGGAACAGCTG
Organism: Moschus berezovskii; assembly: GCF_049115385.1. Taxonomy (NCBI): domain Eukaryota; kingdom Metazoa; phylum Chordata; class Mammalia; order Artiodactyla; family Moschidae; genus Moschus; species Moschus berezovskii. The sequence continues at coordinate 46,798,456 of NC_142479.1, forward strand.
GTCACCCAGGGGTACAGGAAGGAAGGATGCCGCTTGCTTTTAAAAAACATGTGACCGTGTCTGGTTCCGGAGTAACCGGACCCACGATGCAGCCAGGGTGTCCATGGGTGGTGAGATCCTGGTGGGGGCGGACCTTGTCTTCTCAGGGTCGCTGCCTATTTGCTGACTTCCCCACAATGAACGTATATTATTAGTCACTGTTGGGGGACAGTCTGCCCACTGATGCCCCAACTTGGCCAGGGCCAGGTTTGTGTCCTGGTTTGTGTCCCGCTTTCCAGTCACAGACAACCAGGGACAGCACTCCTCGCACGTGGGCCCTGTGACCCACTTGCTTCTCCAGACCCCCTCCTGGGCCCTCGGCAGCCCCAGGAGCGGAAGCCTCTTAACCTGTCCACGCTGTTCCCTGTGGGGTCTGTGCTGGTCAGGCTCCCACTGTATGGCAAAGTCCCCAGGGCAGGGACCACGGGCGTGACGTGGGGCTGGGCATACAGCAAGTGCATAATGACAGCTCGCAGAGAGTGTCTGCCTCCCCTGCCTCCCACCCACGCAGGTGGTCTCTCCTCTCCGGCACTTACAGGCGATGCCATCCCCCAGCCTGGGGCCCTGAGACACTGCGACCAGAGACAACGTCTGTGGCTTCTTGTAAACCAGATCCAACACTGTTTCCCCCCAGTTTAAAACCTTCCACGGCCCCTCAGTGTCCCCGAATCACCTCCCTCAGCTCTGCATCCACAGTCATGCACCTTCTGACACCTGTTCCCTCCTGCAGGTCCCCTCCTCTACCCAAACGGGTTAACCTACAGCACCTGCCACCCAGGCTGCCTCATGCCCCTGGGCCTTTGCACATGCCAGTCCCTCTGTCCAGAGCAGGCAGACTGGCCCCTGCTCACCCTTCTGATCAAAACCCTTGGAAGAGGCCTCCTGTCCCCGCTCCTCCTGAGTCCATCTTGTACACACATTGATCACTGCACTCAGTGCAATTAGAGGCTGGCACGTCTGTCTCCTTCCAAACTGGACACGACAGGGCCCAGGCCTTGTGTCTTTGTTTTAAATCCCTGGTGCCCAGATACCGCCTGTAGACAAACAGGCACTCGGGAATGTCTAGCTGACAGGTGGGTGGGTCGGTAAACAACATCTGCACAGCCCTTAACAGTTTACGAAGCCTTTTCCCGTCCTGTGTCTCCTGGGCTCCTCCAACAGCGCAGCAGGGAGCAAAGGCCCCAGACCCCAGCCCTGAACATGGGCACCGCCTCCTAGGGGCCCCAGGCCCCTCCCCTCCACCTGGGCAGGAGCTTCGCTTCGCTGGGAGCCTCCAGCAGGCTCACCAGGAGCAGCTTGGACCCCTCCCCCTGTTTTCATCAGGAAACCAACTGTTTCCCCTGCCAGAATGCGCCCCCTGACTCCTGGGGAGGGCAGGCGGGTGCCCAGGCGGTGTCCTGGCCAGTCCAGGCTCGGCCGCTATCCCGCCCAGAGCTGTGGGATGCGGCGGGCTGGAGCCACAGCCCCACCAGCGAGTCTTGGTAACAGTTGCTATGTAAAACGCTTGGAGGGGGGATTTACTGTCAGCGTTAATAATAGATGAAGGTTTCAGAATTTTTGATGCCTTACGTTCTAAGCCGTTTGATTTATAATGTCTCTGAAAAGGGAGGGATGAGGGTGGGGGTAAGGGAGGAGGCCCAGAGGCGCAAGCTGGGAGCGTATCCCTGCCACCCTAGCCAGACAGGGAAACCAAGGCCCAGCGGTGGGGACGCCAGGGGCCTGCAGATGCCTGCAGCCCCAACTTCGAGAGGGGAGCCAAGGTCTGGGCCCCTCCCGCGCCCTGGGTTGTTTTGATGGATTTCTGCTTCTCCTTTTAGCGCAAGCAGGTGTGTAGGCTCCGGAAGCTGTGCTGATGGTGCCCGTGGCGGGGGCTGTCGGTTACCGGCTCCACAGAGGCAAATCCAAGCCCCAACTTCCCTTCTCCTGCCAGCGGTGGATAGTCTTCCGAGGGGAGTGGGCCTTGCGGGCAGGAAGCAAGGCTGCTAGCTGGGCCCAACACCCCACCCGAGGGGCTGGAGGAGGAGCGAGAGAGTCCCTGGGCCAGGCTGCCCCCTGCTGAGGTGACTCGGTGCTGGGCTTCAGGAGGGTGCTTCCCCAACCTCCCCGCCTGGCCTCCTCCAACCCTCCACGGCCTCTCTGTCCAAGCCAGGAGGTCTTCAGACAGGCCCTGTCCTCCCTGGATTCCCAAGACCCCAGTCTTTGGGCCAGGCATCCTCACACCCAGACTGTGACCCCTCACTTCAACAGCTGTCCCCCAAAGTCACATCATCTCCCACTTTCAAACGGGGGGGGGTCCTCCCGTCTCCCTTCTCAGGCCCAAAATCCTGGCAGACCCTTGCTTCAAGAACATGGGAGAGCCCCTCCCTCTCTGGCCCCCATTTCCTGGTTCAGGAATCAGGTGAAATGTGGAGGACCCCCAGCACCGCCCTGCCACCAACACCCCTTGGGGCTGCGAGCACCTTGCTAAAAGCGATGACACAAAAGTCACCACCAGAAGACCATCTTCACCGGGTGGGCACATCACCCCATGAGCAGGCAAGAAGGCCATGGCCTTGGGAGGACCCCCACCCAGCTCACCGCCCACCTGGTTCACTACCAACTGGGTCTCCGCCAGGCTGGAGCTGGGCACCCCCAGGGCCAGGACACACAGACCCAGCTGCAGGGCTTGAATACCCCCAGTACCCCAGATGGAGGGCTGCTCCCCTGGATCCTGCAGAGTCCCTGCCTGTCCTGCCGGGCACTTGCATCAAGAAGGGCACCTATAGCAACAAGGAGGTCTCTGGGGGGTCTGCCCAGTGGGAGGAAGTCCTGCCGCGGTGAGGTGGGGAGATGTTCTTTCAGGTCAGCCCCGCAGGACCCAGGAGCAGCAGCCCCTTCTTCACTCAGCTCTTCAGCCACCAGATACCCACCAAGGCCCCCCTGTGAGCAGGCCCTGTTGGGGACACGCTTGGGACACGTGGGAGTCTGACCTGGTCTCCACCTGGGGGCCCCGGGAGACACACTATTATCTACATGAGAGTATGGGGAGCAGTTCTGTGGGGCTCCAGGGGCCACAATGGCTCAGTCACACCTGAGGGTACAGGGACCGGACACTGAGAGGCAGGTCCAGGGGCCTGGGAGATACCCCCTCTTCTGGCTCAGAGAAACACCCCTGGTGTGGGGGAACCCTGGATGACAGGGACTCAGAGTGCTTCCTGGAGAGGGGGCTTTAAAGGGTCATGGATTCCCAGTGTTTCCAGGATGTTCACTCCCCAGAGGCAGGTGTCCCTTGAGGGGGCTCTGTCCAGCCTGTGGGTGGGAAGGGCATCGCTCCTCTGAGGGCCCGAGGATCTTCAGTGGAGGGAGATCCCTGCATGGGGACCTCTGCTTCAGTGTCCAGCAGCCTCTGTTCTCCGGAGCTTCATTGCTGGGTTCTGCCAGCCACCCTCCAGCCAGGCTGAGCCAGAGGGCAGGGCAACAAAGGTGGCCTGCAGGCTGGGCCTTGGCAAACAGGAAATTCCAGCTCACTCTTGAGTGGGCTCGAGTACTGACTCCCCTGGTCCACTCCAAGCCTGCAACCCTCCTCTCTGCACCAGCTGCCAACACCCAGGCCTCCCAGCCTCCCCAATCCCATTCCAGGTTAGGGCCTGTGGTGGGCTAGGAGCAAAGCTGTGAGGAGCTGAGAGCCCACTTAACTGGCCACTGATCATTCATAATCATTCACATGGTGTGCCCTGCCCTGTGTCTAGGGCTGTCGGCCCAGAACTGGGTGCTGCCAGGCTGCGGGGACATGCTGCATAAACAGGCCGCCAAACCAGGGTGACAGCATTGTGATGGAAAAGCCCAGGCTGTGTGAGCCCAGAGGCCTCTAGCCAGCCCAAAGATCGGGGAGGCTTCCAGGAGGTGGCGTCACTTAGACTGGTCAGCTGCATGATGTGAGGTGCTGTGGGATGTGGCTTTGTCTACTTCCTCTCCCCGTCCTTGACCTCCTCCCTGTCCTACTGCAAAGCTTTGGTTCATCAAGTCTCCCCAGAGAGGTGGGCATTCTCCACTTCAAATGATCAGCTCCCTGAGCTTCAGTTTTCCTGACCCATAAAATGGACCCAATGAATCACTCATGTCAACTGAAGAAATATTTACTCATCTTCTCCCCTACTCTCTGAGAGGTCAACTTCATGGATCATCTTCCTACCCCGAGACCTGTGGGCAGCCCCAACCACTACACAACATAAGCCCAGGACTCGGGGAGCACCAGGAACCAAGCATCAGCATGTGAGGGCTGCCAGGTCATTTGTCACGCCTTTAGCGATGGAATTTACGAAGGCCACCTAATCAGTGATAATGAGCATAATTTCTGTCACTTGGTTGTTGCTCCTAACCTGAGTTATGATGAGAGGCAGGAGGGCTAGGATAGGAGTTGGGGGCAGGCCGTATGCTACGTATGCACAAGATAAGAGAAGACACTCTAGGTGCCAGGCTGCACAGCTTGTCCAGTGGAATAGAGGCTGGATTTCTGCCGGGCACTCTTGTGCAGTATACAACCTATACAACTGTACACTTTGGCCCTAGATTCAGGTGAGTGCCAGCATGGAGACCTTTTCTCAAACAGGTCTCCCAGCCTTTCAGACCACTCAGCCCAGGTGTGAGAACTGCCTGAAATCAAATGCAAATTGTGTGTGTCTGTGCATGCACAAGCACATTTTTCTAAGGAGAACGAGAGTTTTTTCCAATTCCTATAGTATGCAGAGGCCCTATAGTCAAGACCTGGACTGGACACAGGGTCTGGGATGGAGTGTGAGACAGGGGTTTCAGTAGAGCCTGGAGACACAAATATCTGATATTCTGTTTCTCAAACACCGGACTTAAGATTCTGAGTAACAAAACCACACAGGATTGAAAAGGGGGCAGATTCTGGGTTGCTGCCCTTAAGATCTGTGGTGTGGGATGGCCTGAGCCCAAGAATCCGTTGTGGTACAAACTCCAAGGTTTGGATCAAACCAATGCTCCAGAAGCTCTGGTGTAATACTCTGCTACTACTGGCTTTGCAGGGCATGGTACTTTTTCTTTTGGTGTTGGTGGGGAACAATGTCCACACCTCATCCAAACCCCAAAAGGTGCATCTGTGTACAGCAATGTGTGCATAGCAGTGTGTTCATGGGAGTGTGCAGAGCAGTGGGAGTGCCGGGGGTAGAGGCTACAGAGTTCTGCCACCCCCACTCCAGGCAGAGTGAGTGGACCCTAGGCCTCCCAGGGTCTCTATCCCCAAGGTGTCCCCTGAGTAGCCCTTTATCAGCCCATTTCTGTACCACGCTTGCCTCTCAAGACAGGGAAGCCCTACAGCTCTCCATGTGGCCAGAACAGGGGACCATTGACAGTGGACACACACCAAACCAGGCTTCTCCAGCCCAGGGTCCAGCCAGACACTCACCCCGCAGTCTGGCCTTGGACATAAACCCTTCTGTGTCTGGGAGTCAAGGGGTGTCTGTTTCTCCTCTTGAGTCCCAGTGTCCAGCACTTGGCCTGCCAAGGAGGCCTTGGGGGCAGCCAGATGAATGGATTCATTCAAAAGTATAAATTGAGCACCTACTGTGTGCCAGGTCACATGTAAGCTCTGCCTGGATGGCAGCTGGGTATGGGAAGGAGACACACAATTAAAGGTACAACCGCACGGGAGACAGGGCCTAAGCAGAGCAGACACGTGGTCTGTGTGGAAAGCTTGCCCAGGATGGGTGAAGGGTGGCCATGAAAAAGGACTCAGACTCCTGGAACAGACAGCGCACGTGCAAAGGCCCCGTGGCAGCAAGGGGGCCGGGTCGGCAGAGCGGACCATCAAGTGCACAGACCAGGATAAGGAGTCGGCCCTCTCAATGCCAGACCCCTAGGACGAGAAAAAAAACCAGAGTCGGAGCCGGGCCAAGGCTGCCTTTGTTCGGATCGCGGCCCACGCTCACTACCTCCATCAACATGCCCCCGGCTCCCTTAACCCCGGCAGCCTTTCCGGAAGCCACGCCCATCCCAGCCGCGCGCGCGCCAGAGGGGCAGAGCGCCCCGCCCACTTCCGGGCCCGGGATATTCCCGCCCCTCCGCATCATGCCGGCCAATCAGGGGTGGCGACAAGATGGGGGCGGGGCCGGTGCGAACACAAAAGGCCAAAAACCCACACTGGCCGGGGCTCTGTAACCATGACTACCGGCGCCGTCGCGCCGTCCCGCGCGCAGCCGGGGACGCGCCCGCGAGCCCGGGGCCGGTAGGGGTCCCGCCCGCGGCCAGCTCAGCCCTCTGCCGTTGTGACTGAGTCACAGCTTCACGTTTTGCCCAGGGCTGAATTCGCTCATTAATTTAACATTTATTGAACGCCTACTATGTTCAGAGGCTAAAGATCGCCACTGAACAGGCCAGACTCAAAATCGGGAGAGAGTGCGGAAGGGAGGCAGCTAATGAGAAAAGACATAAGTAAATTACGAGACCAGGTGACTAAGCGCCTCTCTGGGGAAAACAGATTGGAGTAAGCGAGGACTGTCAGGGCCCGCAGTCTTACCCGGGGTGACACTTGAGGGAAGGCTAGGGGGAGGAATGGGCCCTGTGGTGGTGGAGAGAGGGGCAGCTGGCCCGAAGGCCCTGAGCGTCACCAGCCGGCCAGAGAGCAAGCAGGCCCCGAGTGTGTAGCTGAGAACCGGGAGAAGAGGGCCCAGCTGAGAGGTGACAGCACAGGCCCGCACAGGTGCTCTGTCAGCCAATGCCCACTCCTTCCCCTCCTTCCTTTCCTTCTGTCCTTCTGTTTCTCTTCCCTCCAGGACCAGAAGACACTCCCTCAGCTCAGGTTGGAAAGACCTGGGTCACTGGTCTGGGAAGCAGACCAAGCTCTGGGGTTCTGCCAGTCTTTGCATAAGCTGTTCCCTCTGCCTGGAACGCCCTTCCCAATTCTAAATCTGAGGGACTCCCGCCTTAGCCGTCAAGGCCTGACCAAATGTCACCTCCTCCAGGAAGCGCAAGAACTATCCCCCTACAGACCCTCTTGGACCCTGACCGACACGCTCCCTCAGCATTCCCGTGGGTCCTCTGTCCTTTCTCTGCATGGGTGGCAGGCAGGGGGTGGCTGCCAAGCGGCAGAAAGCACCTGAAGTCATAATAGGCAGGGAAGACAGACCTTGAAGTTGATGGCCAATGGTTAGTAGCACGTATACACCTTCCCCGGTGTGGTAGGGTGGGTTCTCCCTAGCCTTCATGCACAGAAGCCCCCATGGGCCCAGAGCTGGTGACTCAGGAACAAACAGAAGCCATCCAAACACGCACAGCTAAAATGTCCCCCCCCCCACCCTAGGAGAGGACAAACCCTCACCAGACAAGGAAAAGGGGAAGCCAGCACCTACAGCCCAGGCTGCACATAGCTACCTCCTTAAACGGCCACGTGTCTGGTGTGTCGAGACTTGGGGTGAGAGTGTCAGCCAGACCCTTTGGACAGGTGGCCTTTAGGACGAAGAAGGGCAGGGCAGCACTTGACAACACGGGTCCTCGAGCCGGCTCTGGCCCTAACAGGTCACGTGAGCCTCAGCCTCCTAGCATGTAAACAGGGTCAATAGTAACACTGAAAACCGCACTAATGAAGTCAACAAACCCTGTGTCTTCTCCCTGGAGCCATAGCTGGACTACATCTCCTGGCCTCTCCTGCAATGAGGGATGGGAACAGGACTGAGTTCCAGCCAATGGCGTGAGTGCTGGAGAGGTGCCCCATCCAGGTGGGGGACCAAGCCCAGGCCACAGGGAAAGGCGGGGCCACATCACCACCTGCTGACCAGAAACTCTTGGACTCTTGGAAATGTTTGGGCTTGTATGTTACTACAACCAGTCTCATACTAACTAGCTTGGGGATCCACTCACCCATTTCCTCTTCAATAAATATCATGAGGGTCTTTGGGGACACCGTTGTGAAGCTCCCTAGTCAACAAAGGCTGTCCTCAGCAAGTGCTTAGGGCAGGGAGCTGGGGGCAGGAAGACTTCTCTGAGATGGGGTCTCAAGGAGAGGGGAGTGAAAGGGAAAGGCTGCAGGGGTGGGAGCCCTTCTGCTTGAGGAACACGATCCACTTCCAGGAACCCAGGTGGGGAAAGAAGCAGCCAAAGTGGTTTGACTCCTATCACCTCCCAGTTCTGAGCCTCAATTTTCTCATCTCTAAAATGGACATGGTGCTAATAACATGGTCTTACAGGGAATCTCTGAATCTCAGGGGAGAGCCCACTTGCAATGTCCCTGGATGCCCTTTCATCCCGACATCACCCAGAACAGGAGGAAGGTCTCCACCTGCGGTTGCACAGTGCAGGGCCATGGGCTCAGGAGGTAGGCAGGGCTGGTCAAGGGGGCAGGGCTGCTGCGGCTTCTGCCACGCGGGCTAAACGTCAAGCAGTGTCTCCAGCCACTAGAGCTATCAAGCAGCAGCGGAAGTGCTGGCTCTCTAGGGAGGCTGGTGAGACCGTCCCTGGAGGCAGCTCAGGGAGCTGGTGCTGAGAACGGGAACTCTGCTGACGGGCAGATGCTGGCAGCCGTTCAGACTCCTTCTGGACAGGGGGTGGGCAGCAGAGAGTCTAGGGGGAGGTCTGTGAGGTCCCGGGGGGCTGACGTCTCGGGCACATCCTCGCTGCCCCACGCCAGCCTGGCTGTTGTCTCCTGAGATCAGGGGCAGGAAGAACGCGGCAGGTCTGGGAGGTGTGCTTGCTGCCAGGCAGGCAGGGAGGTCCGACCAGAGCCTCCCACCCTCACATACCTGCCTGGGCTCCATAGCTCTCTGCTGCCAGCACCCAGGCTCCCAGGACCCCAGCCTGCCTCTGTGCCACAGCTGCTCCACTGCCATGCTTCTGCGCTCACTGTTTCTTCTGCCAGGCATGCCAGGCTCACCTCCCATCCCTTTCCACCTTTCCTATCATCTTTCTAAGAGCCACTCGGAGTTCTAAACTTGGCTGAGGGAGCTGGCCGAGCAACTTCCCCTCAAAGCCATGGCTTACTCACTGAGAACATGTGGACACTATTTCTTACCTCACAGGGTTGTTGGTGTTGGTGCAAATTAAACACAACATATGTGAAAAGCACCTGACAGCAAATGGCACCAAGTACTGGGTTGGCCAGAAAGTTCATTCGGTTTCCTTGGGTAACCCCAAATAAACTTTTTGGCCAAGGCAATTGTTATTTTAAAAGTTCCCCACCCCCTGCAAAAACAAACAAACAAAAACAACCAACTTCTTGCAGCAACACCTCTTCCAGGAAGCCTTCCCTGACCACACCCCCTGTATTGGCTTAAGCCTTTTTGCTGGTCCCTCACTCCTTGGGCATCCCCTGGCCTGACACCCCACAGGATGGCAATGATTTGTCTGGCTTCTGCCCCAGCCCCAGTAGAATGTGTCTTCCCTGGCGGGTGCCAGGCCCCTCAGTCAGTGTCAGACAAAGAAGTTGAAAGAAGTGTTGAATGGCACAGGCCCAACAGCAGCCTCCTCTGTCTTGCCCTGGAAGGTGAGAGGACAGGCCTCTCAAGTGCCCCAGGACACCAGGATTCTCAGCCTCCACTCTCGGACCAGCCTGCCAGGCAGTCCCCTGCCCAGAGCAGTCCTGACTTCGGCCCAGGCCCTCACTCATCCCACTAAGCTGCACTGATGGTGGCTTCCATGGAGGGGGGCCAGTCCCCTCTACCCCCTCACCCTCCACCAAGCTGCCGGTCAGCGGTGGCCAAGTGCCAAGCGGCCAACCCAAGCTCAGGGCTGGCTGGAGAGGTGGCAATAAAATATCCCAGGTGGCCCCAGGAGCCGAGGGAGGCAATGGGTGGGGGTCTGCGAGCTGTCTCCATTTCTTCTAGAAACCTCAAGGGTGCTATGCATTTACCCCAAACACAGCCAGGCTGACACAAATCCAGCAGGGCCCTGCTCTGGGCCAGAAGGCTGTCAGCTCGAGGCCCCACTGGCCATCTCGCCCCACCCAAAGCTCAGGAGGCAGTTATGGATGTCTTTGATTAATAAGAAATGGGGGCAATGAATTAATCATTATGTAATAAATGCAGCGTGTTTGGCAGCCATATCTTTCAAAAACACGGCTCCTGTGTGTGAGAAATAGCAGAGGGGGTCCCTCAATAAACAGACGTGGCACTCTGGGGGCAGCTGCGTGTCTGCCCCAGGAGCCCCTGTACCTGATGGGGGGAGGCAGTGACAGCCTCAGGCATCTTGGTGGGGGCGGAGGGGAGGACTCGGTTGCACCTGGCCAAGAGTCCCTGGAGGTGGCAGTGGCGGGTGGGAGTCTGACAGAGAACAGGGCTCCGGGCTCGGCCCCAATCCCCACTCCCTGCCCAGGGCGGGCAGGCGGGGCTCTGGGCCCTGGGTCTGCTGCCCGCCTGCTCTGAACGGAGAGGCAGGAACAGATGTTTCCTTAAATCAGAAAATAACGCTGGCTCCCAGATGGGCTGCGCTGTGGAGGTGTGTCCCCCCCCAACTTTGTGCCAAGGTCTGTCAGTCTGGGGAGCAGCAAAGGGTGGCAGGTGGGGGCTGTGGCACCAGCGAGGCACCTGGCGCTCGGTCTACACCCACTGGTCTGCCAACCAGGTGATGGGTGTTGACAGAGGGCATCCCACCCAGGACGAAGGCCAGGCCAACCCCCTGACCTTCCCATGCCCTGCTGCTAAGTTCCCCCGAGGCTGCGCACAAAGGGACTGACCCTCAGGTTCAGTGTCCCAAACCAGCTCCCGGGTCAAGTGTTCCTCCTCCCCTTCCAAAGACCGTTAGGCCCTTCCTGATGCCCCCCTGCAGCCCAGTCTCCCAGCAGCCCCTTCCTTGAGGCCCTTATCCCCCATCACCCCCAGCAGGACAAGGGCACCCCTTTACTGCAGGGCCCAGGCCCATGTCAACCCTAGATCTCAGGGTTCCATACACAGTAGGTGCTCAGTGAAGGTGTATGTGTGTGTGTTCCATACACAGTAGGTGCTCAGTGAAGGTGTGTGTGGGAGTGTGTGTGTGTGCGCACGCGCGTGCGCAAACCCACCAGAAAAAAAAAAAAGAATCCGAAGGGCCACGTTAAACTGAAAGGAATGACTTCTGGGGAAACCTGTGGCAGACCTTACCTATTATCTGATGCACCTCTATTGCTTTTTCCTTTTCTAGTTAGAGCTACCATTCCTTTGAAAATTAAAATAATCGTGAATGAAAACCACATTGCACCCTGCCCTCAGGCCATCCTAGGTGAATGGGGCATCTTGGCTCAGAGCCCAGGTGCAGGCAGGAGGGTCCCAACCCCTTGCGACCCTGACAGGCCTGGGTCTTCCCCTGAGCAAGTTAGTGGTGGTGAGGGGCAGGGGTGGGTCCACCCACGCCATCATGACATGAGTGAGCCGCCTCTCAGGTACCGTGTACAGGACTGTGCAGGGGGCACAGGTGACTGGTCCCACTGCCATTCCCACTTACATCTCCCCTCCACCCCCCAAGTCCACAGGGTGCCCCAGTGCCCCACCAGGGTGCTGCTGAGCAGATGGAGCCCTGGCTGGCAGCAACACCTAAGGGCCACCCTGGCGACTGTGGTTCAGGCAGGCCGAGGACAGGGACGGTGTGCTGGCGTTCCCGGGCCTCTTGGCCCAAGGGCCCAACCACATGAGCCTGAGGCTGCTCCCAAGTCGGCCAGCTGAAGAGCAGTGACCTGGTGGCCGCAGTAGACGTGAGCAGGGGGGCCACCTCCACACTAGGGGCGGGGACACTGGGTCCCTGGATGCTGCTCTGGGGCCTCCTCACCCCTCTGGAACCATGGGGTCCTGGGCTGGGGGCCTGGCACACAGAAGGGCACAGGAAATGTCTGGGGCATGGAACTGAGTACAGAGTCCTTCCGAATCACAGAGGCTACATTTATCATGTGTTCTACCTACCTGGGCTCCTTTAAAACTGGGACTCAAGGACCTCCCAGGTGGTCCAGTGGTCAGTACTTAGATCTTTCAATGCAGTGAGTGGCCTGGGTTCAGTCCCTGCTTGGGGAACTAACTTCCCACAAGCTACGCAGCACAGCTAATAAATAAATCCAAAAAAGGTTTTTTAAATAATAAAACTGGGACAGGAGTGAAGGTATTTTTAACAGCAGAAAAGCCATCCACATGGCGGGCAGTGGACAGTGGAGGGGCCCTCAGGGTCGCATGGAGTGAAACCCCAGTTGGGATGAGAAATAGAATTTCCAGTGATAGGAGGGTGGACCCCTATCCCCCTGGGGAGCTCGGGCCTGGAGCTGTGGGAACATAAACTTCCAAGTTCACACACTTCTGTTTTGTCTTTTTTTTTTTTCAAACAATGAATGCATGCTGTTATTTTTTTTTTTAAAGGATATGATTTTTGGCAAAGCTTCCAATGAATCGGTGCCAGGGGGTTGGGGGGTGCGGGGCTGGCAAGTCCTTCCAGATAGGTGACCTCAGACTCTGGGGAGTGCGTGTGTACACATGCAGTGACTAACGGGGCAAAGGTCTGACCCACTGGCCCAGGCCTCAGTAGTGCAGGTTCATTCACAAGTATTTATTCCTGTCTGCTGTGGGAAAGACTGAGGGCAGAAGGAGAAGAGGGCGTCAGAGGATGACGAGATGGCCGGATGGCATCACTGATGCAATGGACATGAGCTTGGGCAAACTTTGGGACTTGGTGAGGGGCAGAGAGGACTGGCATGCTGCAGTTCATGGGGTTGCGAAGAGTTGCACATGACTGGTCAACTGAACAACTGCCATGGGCCTCTGGGTAGGGTTGGCGCTGCAGCCTGGGATGCATGGGTCCTGCCTGCCCCTACAATGTTCCCCAGCAACCCCTGTGGCCACAAAAGCCCACCATCTACCCCCAGTCCTGGCAGGCACCTAAGATAGAACTACCGTCTCTGGGAAAGACACTGGCATGAGCTGGTTACTGTCTTTTCAGCAAATGTAATTCCTTTTTATTAGAAAATTAAAGGCTGGGACCAGCTTGCCAAAAGCCAAAAGAGCTGAAATGTGCTTTCCTAAGATATGCAGCGTCTGATGAAACGGATTTGTTTGTCTGCCTCCTTTCCCACCGTCACCCCCGCCGGGGCCAGCCCTCCCTCCAGTCCAGCCCCTTCCATGGGCACCGAGCCTGACCCTGGGCTTGGCAGAGGTGGCCGGCCCAGCACCCGGACGCAGGGAGCCTCTGGCACAAGGCAGGAGCCTCGCTCCCCAGGTCTCAGCCTCTGACAATCACCTCAGTGTTTCTCTTGCCTTCGTAAGATGCAGAGGCACCCGTGGCCTTGGCTAGGCTAGAGGGTGTCGGGAGGGAAAGGGAGGAACAATGAAGGACCGGGCTCCCGAGGAAGCAGCTTAGCCACCTGGAGACCCAGGAGTGGCGGCTGCCGACAGGAGGAGGCAGCCAGGGCAGAGCGCGCTGAGCAGAGGACCGTCCCTCGCCGCCACACAAAAAGCAACTATTCAGAGCCACCCAGGGAGCTCTCTCTTATTGAAGAGTCCTTGATTCTTCCCTTTCTGCCGCAGAACTCAGGAACAAGGGCCCCATCTTGTTAATGGGGTGATGGAGGGGCCGGGGGGAGGGTCCTCTTGAGCAGGAAGGTGGCCAAGCCCGCCCCATGAGTCACTGGAGCTGGAACTAAGGGAACTCCAGGACCGCGTTCTCCTCCAAAGCCCCCTTCATCTTTTCTTTCTTTTTCTCTGCTGGTCAGAGGCTACCTTCCTGGTTTATAGGGAACCTCAGGGGAGGGTGTAGGAAGCTGGGAATGATGTGCGTGAAGGGGTGTGTATGTGTGCGCACGCTCACATGGGGTGGGGGGGCATGTGTGAGCATGTGTGTGTGTGTGCACAGGGGCACGTGTGTGAGCGTGCATGTGTGCTGAATGCTAAGATGGTGACCACACTCTCGATGTGCTAACGGGTGGGGGTAGGGGCGGCGTCTGTCTCAGGTGTGTCTGCCCTGGCCCCCTCCCCACCGCTCCAGCCCTCCCCACTCCTCTGCTCCCTGTTCAAGGGCACATCCAACGGGCCCTCCTTCCTCGGGTAACAAAAGGCAGATGGAGCCCCTTCCACCTGCTCAGATGCAGCCTCCGCTGTGGCTCATCTTGCTTTGTTCTGGGGAAGCCAAGATAGGGGCCCATCCCCAGCCTGCGGACGGGCCACAGCCTAGGGGTCAGAGACATGCACAGAATGTGGCCCACAGGCCTGAACTGCCTAGACTGCTCTCCTGGGACGTCTGGGCCAGGGAGGTACCGCCACAAGGGCACCAGTCTGCAGTCCAGTCGCATCCCTGCCTGGGGACCACGGGGCGGGGGGCAGGGGTGCGTGGCCTGGGGCAAATTCTTTCGCTCTCTGCCCAACTTGCTGGCCTCACCTGTAGGAAGCCCTGGCACTGTGTCAGGTCTCTCCGCCCCCAGCCCCTGGCCATCTCCTGGGCTGACAGTGGAGGGGCCACTTTTCCATGGGGGGCAATGACACCAGCTCCCCAGGGGCGACTGTGCAGGGTCCATAGCCTCTGGGAGGTTTCGGAAGAAGAGGGCAGGTCCCTGAGCTGGGAACCCAGAGCTTCTCTAGGTGGAGGAGGAGCTGGGACCCCTGGCCAGGGTCCTTCAAAAAGGAGGCCATGGAACAGGGAGGGGTGGGCTGGGGTCCTGGCCCAGGTGCCAAAGGTCGGCATCCCATGAGTGCATGTGCCCCCCCACCAGGTGGAGGCCCCAGAGGGTCTCCCAAGGCTCTGGTGGACATCAAGTCCGAGCCCCTGCCATGAGCAGTCCCCATGCCCTCTGGAGCACTGACGCCTGGGCCCCTGGCCATCTACCTGGAAGGGGTTCACCTGGTATCTGAATCCCTGGGGAGCTGCAGCATCAGGTGGGCCCCCCGCTCCCTTGGTGGTGAGGTGACTGAGCTCTCTGTGCCTGGGGGAGGGGCTGCCCCGTCTGGCCCGAGGTAAGGAGGTCAGCTCAGAAGCTGACTGGCAGGCGGCACAGGCACCAGGAACCCACCCCAGGCAGCCTCTGGGGCTCCAGGCCCCCAGCCTAGGGAGGACAGGACTCCGCTCAGGGCAGGTGGTGGCGTAAGGCCTCAAAATTCCCAAGCAACGGGAGGCCAGTGGGGGCAGCTGAGGGTCAGGGGGAGGGCGCTGGAGCAGGATGGTCTGGGGCTGTGACAGGGCAGCAGGTGGAGGGGCCACAGCCACAGCCCCGGCCCCTGCCTGCACCCTCTTCCCCCACTGAAAGCATCCCCTCTTCACTTCCCCAGCTCCCAGGGCTGGCATGTCCCTTCCCAACCATCTCTGGCCCCTACCCTTGGAGGGCAGCCCAGCCCAAGTGTCTCCCACTGAAGGCAGCTGTGTGCTTCTAGAGCCAGGGCTCAGGCAACCTTGCTGAGCGTGGTTCTCATCCTAATAATCTTTCCTCCATCCTCACTCCAAGTGGCCCCACTGTCCCTTGTCATTGCCTGCCTGGGGGATTGGGGGTGAGGGAGCCCTTGCCCAAGCATTAATGGGTGCCAGGAAAACACCCCCAGCACTGACCCAGCACATTAACACCAGAAGCGGGGAGGGCAACCGCACCCAAGAATGCCCACAAACCCCACTTCCCAGATGGGGAAGACTGAGACCCCCAGGGCCCGCAAGAACCAGGCCAGGCCTGCCTGCTTCCTGGAACCTCAGAAGGTCCTCTCCTCCTCTTCCCCTGGGAGCCCACCCTTCTCCCCATCTCCTGCTGGCCCTGGGGCCGGCTATCCCCTCCAGCAGACAGGCCCACAGGCCCCATGAGGAGGTAGGGACCACCCAGGTGGAGACAGCAAAAGAATGAGTGTGTGTGTGTGTGTGTGTGTGTGTGTCCGCTCAGCTGACCGCAGCTGGGAAAACAGGCTCCCTGCCGCCCCTCCCCCAGCCACAGTCCAGCCCACATGGCCAGCACCTCACCAAGCCCTGAAGCAGGCACTACCTGGTCCCCTGCCTTCCTTGCCTCGGCATGAGCCAGACCCCTGGTCCACCCCCAGACCCCAGCAGACAGTTCTCCCAGTAGCCTGGCCCCTCCTGCTACCCTGGATCAGGGCCCCAACACAGGCCACTGCAGACCCACACCTGCCTGGGTCCGGCCCCCTGCAGCTCTCCCCCAGACTGTCAGGGGTGAAGGCTCAGCCTCTTAACTGCAGTTTCCCACCACCTGAGACCTCCGTCCCCCTAAACTGCAGCTTCTCCACTCATGCCCATGGCTGGCATCCGAGGTGTGGGGTGGCCCCCGGGGCCTGGGGGCTGCCACTGGCTCCCTCTTTCTGGGCAGGGGCTCCTTGCCCTGTCCCACCCTGGGCTCCCGAGACGGGATCACTGAGGCTGAAATTTCAATTAAGGAAGAGAAATAATGACTTCAGAGCTCCAGGCTGGCTCAAGTGGTGACAGTCCTCAAAATCCAGGCCCCTGGAGCTGGAGGAGGAGGCGGCTGGGACCCCGAGGCCACCGTGGGCCCAGACGGGACTTGGCCTGCCCCCTACTTCAGACCTCGTACCCCATGACCCCTCTTCTGAAACAAGGCCAACCTCAGGGCTGCTCAAAAGTAGGAGGTGGGGGGTGCCCAGCGGAGGGCTGGGAAGTGAGCCCAGGGGGCTCCCAGGAAGCTGAGTGAAGTGAGATTAACCATTCAGCCGCAGCTTGTACCTGCAGTGAGCCCGGACACTGCCAGGGCCCACAGGACGGGGCTGGGGCCCCACAAGCAGAGCTGGAGGCTTGAGGAAGGGTGGGCCTGGGCAGGAGCCCATCCCACAACACCAGGGTCACAGGCCGGGCCCTCTGGGCTCCGAGGCCACCCCACCCGCTCCTCAAGAGGTATCCACGGCTGCCCTAACTGAGCCACCGTCGCCTCCAGGAACTCCGTCTCCAGAAGCGCCCTGGCCCCCACTCTGAGGGTGGCCCACGTCCTTTCCAGAAACCCTCCGTCTGATCCAGAATGTTCCGTCTCCAGAAATGGCAGTGCTCTCCATCAAGGCTCCTCTCAGCTCCAGACACGCTCCGTTTCCAGAAATATCACATCCCTTCTCCAGAGATGTTCCACTTCAGCTCCCAAAATACCTCAGATCCAGAAGTGCCCTATTTTACGTCCAGAAATACTCCAGCATCACTCTCAAAACACCCCGCTTCCAGAAGTACTACAGTCTGTCTCTAGAAACAGTCCCTCTCCAGAAATGTTTCGGCCCTGACATTGTCTGGAATCCAGAAAGGCCTCATCCTCACCCCAGAAAATGTCTTCTCTTCCCCAAGTGCCCCCGTCTCACCTTCCAGTTGCATGCCCCTCCTCCAGAAAACCTTCACGTCGTCTCTAGAAACACCCTCAGCCTGGCCCAGACACGCCGCGTCTCATTTCTAAAAACACCCCACCTCTGGACACGCTCCATCTGCGTCTGCAAACGCTCATGGTGCGTCCACAGAGGCCTCCCCATCTGGCCCAGATGCTGTGAAAACCCAGGAACCACTTCCTTCAGGCTCTCCTGGTTGGAGGGGGCGAGTTGAGCAGTGACCAGGTGGCTTCCTCCTTCCCCCTCCTTGTCCCCATGGTCCCCTGGGAACTCCCAGCCACCCACAGGACCTGCTCTCGTCCTGGGAACAAGGATAAAGTAAGAGCCAGGCTGGCAGGTGTAGAGGTCCCTGGGAGAGGGGAGAATGGCTGGTCAGTGTTTGGAGAGACTGGGAGCCTCCCGGGTCTGACCTGGAGGCAGAGGCAGTGAGGGGCCTGGGTGGGAAGATCTGAACCAGGAAGGGTGGGCAGGGCCTTGGCATACCCCTCCCCTCGGGACAAATGTGTCCACTGGCCCAGGAGCCCACACTCACAGCTGCCCCACTCCCAGCCCTGGGAGCCACACAGGCACACAACATCACATCATCCCAGCCCCACCCTGCTGGGCACACAGACACACCCTCCCACCCTCACCCACGCTCCCTGCCTCTCTGGGCAGGTCTGGGGACCCCGAGAGGCAGGAGGCCATGGCCGGGTCCTCCAACCAGACAGGGTGGCCTCAGTTAACTGCTGTGTGTGGTCACCCAGGGAAGCCCACAGCCTGGGCCCTCGAGCTCAGGAAGGACTGCATGAGAGAGGAAGGCACACTCTGGATCTGCTCGCAGACCCTCTGGAGCAGCCTAGCCGCTTCTGGGCCACTTTAAATGACAGAAAGTTCCTCTCGGGGTGCGACTGAAAGTCCTTGCAGTCACCTCTGTCCACACGGCCAGGTGCTGCTCTCCGGAATCCCGGAGTCTGTGTCCCACTGAGGCTCCATGTGGAGACAGCCATTCCCAGCCAATGGGAGGGTACTGGAGACAGCTGGGTGGAAAGCGGGCACGCCAAATACCTCTAGGCCCTGAGCTCGCCTCGGACAGCCGTTCTCAGAGCCTCTAGGTGGGCGGGAGGGGAAGGGGTCCAACCCTGGTCTCCACTGCCAGTGGCATCAGTGAGCTCTGGGCCACTCCCACGGGAGGATAATTACCGTTTACTAAGCCTTCCGATTTAGACTCAGCCTCAATTACCTGGAACCTCTCAAGCCCCCTGTTTTGATCCTTTGGGGCCAAGGGCAAACACGACAGACCTTCGGCGTGCCCTTCAATTTCCCGCAGCCAGGGCCTGGTTGTCTGCCACCCCCACTGGCCAGCTCCTGCTCAGAATGGGGCTTCCCCATCTGTCCCCTCCGAACTCCATCCCTCTCTCTCCACGGAGGACCGCCCCCCCCCACCCCCGGAATTGATCCCACTCAGAGACCAGAGACAAGAGAGGGAAAAGCCCAACAGCCAAGCCCAAATATGAATGAATCTGAAAGAACTGTGGTCCCTGGGGCCAGGATGGAGAGTAGGGGACAAGGCCTTGGGTGGGACGACAGGTGGGGGTCCCAGGGCTCCTGGTTCCAGGCTTTCTGGAGAGGCCTATACATTGGTATTCTCCGCCCCTCACAGCCCAAATTACACCGACTCTCCCGGGACCCTTTCACCGCACGATGTCACTTCAGCAAAAGGTTATGTGCGAGAACATCAAAATCCTTCCCGCATATTAACTACAAGAGTGTTCTTTTTAAATGCACATGAACAAGCGGCCAACATTACAGTATCTGAGATGAGAACGGGCGCTGGACTGGGAGTCAAGACCAGGGTGCTGTCAGCCTCTGCAGCCCTCCTCCCCCATCAGAGAGGCCCTGGGGCAGGGGCAGATTCGAGGCTAGACCGAGGGTCACAGGCATGTGTGGAGCCAGCAGAGCCTGGCAGGGCGGTGTCCAGGTGCTGCCCAGCACGCACCTGAGGGCAGGGAGAGCTCGTTGACGCTCCCCAGGCCCCCTCCCACCTCCACTCTTCTCTGGCAGCCTCCACCTGGCACTCCCTTCCTTTTATTGTACTTACTTTCACCTGGAGAATTTCTGGAGACACTTTCACTGGATATTTTACAGAGTTCCAAGATATAATCTACCCAAGATAAGCGAAAGCTGGGCTGCCGGGATAGGAGCCCAGGTGTCGAGTGGTGTGTGTGTGTGTTAGTCACTCAGTTGTGTCCGACTCTTTTGTGACCCGCTGTGGACTGTAGCCCACCAGGCTCCTCGGTCCACGGGATTCTCCAGACAAGAATACTGGAGTGGGTTGCCATTTCCTTCTCCAGGGATCTTCCCAAACCAGGGATGGAACCCAGGTCTCCTGCATGGCAGACTCTTTACCAGCTAAGCCCCAGGGAAGCCCCGAATGTAAATGGGGTGAGGGGCAAACCTGGCGAGGTGGAGGTGGGTGGAGGTTAACTAGATTGGGAGGGGTCTGCAGAGACCCAAGGAGTAGGCAGCTCTGTCTCAACTCTGCAGCTCTATGATTTCCAATTGTAAGAGGAGTGGAAAGTGGGATTTTTATGTGAAGCCCAGTATTCTTTTTTAAGCCCCGTGGCAGGCCACACAGTGCCCCCCTGAAGGTGTCACTAGGGACAAGCTCTGGTCTGGTCTGTGGTCTTCAGCCTGAGTCTCTGGTCCCTCCAGGGCAGGCAGTCTGCTCAGACGAGTGTGTGTGGGGGGTATGAAGTAGGGGACGGGGAGGGCAGGACAGCAGAAAGCTTTTCACTTCTAGGAGATGGCTCGAGATGCTCTTCTGTCAGCTGGGGTGACAGTCAAGACCCCCGCAGCTTGAGAGGCTCAGAGGGACCGGCAGGATGAGTGTGGGGAGGAGGAAGTCCCAGAGGTCATAGCCCCTCTCACCGCAGGGTCTGCCCTGTTGGCCACCCCTACTGTCCAGGCTACAGGAAATCCCAGGACAATCGGAGCCCCAGACAGGTGTGTAGAACCCCAAGGAGGAGCGATCCTGCCGAGTCACACGGTAGGTGATGCTGGGTGGCCGACCCCCTCCAGCCACCACACTGTGAGCCGTGATGCCAGGACCCCTGCCCCTCCCCAGACAGAGGGAGGGGTGGGAAGATCTGCCCAGCCTGGACGTCATCCTGGTCATCCCTGCCAAGACTCTTACTGGCCCCGAGGACCTTCCTGGTCCTGGGAGAAAGAACTGGGCCTTGGTTTCTTCCTCTGTAAGACGCAGACAACAGGAAATCTTCCTTCACAGTGAGTTTGAAGACAGGAAACAGATAAGTGCTGGGGCCCAGCAGAGGGAGGTCTCACAGAGAGGATGCTCTGAACAGTAGGACTCCAGGTACCAGTCCTCTGTCCACTCCCCCTGGCCTACCACCCTGCCTCCTCCTGCCCTACCCCGCCGCCCTCCTCCTGCCCTCTCTGGGCCCCTCCTCCCTCTTCCCGCTGAGCTTTCTTTTAGGGAATTATCATCTGCTGGGCTTTAATTACTGGTCCCGGAGGCCCACCACCTCCCTCACCAGCCGAGACTCTGTAATCCCTCTGGCTAGGGCATAGGCTCAGCTGCAGGCTCCCGCCTCCCTGGGGAACAGCACCCTATGTCTGCACAGAAGCTCCCAGCTCCGGGGCAGGAGGCCTCAGGAGGAGTAAGTTCCCTCCAGTCCACGTGCCACCAGCAAGGACTGGGGAGGCGGCGTTCTCAGGGAGCACACTCAGGCCCCGCCGGGTCACTCTGGTCCTCACTCTGCTCCAGCGGGACCCGCGCTGGGCCCAGACTCCTTCCAGCCTCCACCCTGGCCTCCAGATCTCCTGCTCCCAGGTCTCGAGAGTCCAGAGCCCTCTACTCCAGGCCCTGTCCTGCCTCCAGGCCGGCTGAAAGGTGTGCTCCCTCCTGGAGACCATCCTGACTCCTTGAGGGCAGGGCCCAAGGAAGGAAATGAGCCTGACCTGTGATCCCGGTGCCCATCAGATGCCCGTCCAGCCTGGCTGTGGGAGCAGTTGGAACCCCAGCTGTGTGTGCAGGAGAACAGGGCAGGTGGGTGCTTGGTCCGGTCCCCGTGTGCCCCCATTTGCAAACCCTCACTCTACGTGGGAGCGGGTCACATGTGCATAAGGCTGGCACCATTCTCGGGGGCCTGCAGACTGAGGCCCGAGGCTGGACAGGGGGCAGTGACAGTGATCCCTGGGTGACAGTGATGAAACCTGGAGGCTGCAAATGGGGCCTGTGCACTGAATCTGGCCACAGGTGAGTTGCCAGACTAGGTGACAGCACACCCAAGCCAGATGTCATGTGAATATCTGAGTTCCAGTTCCTAAGAAGGTGGGGGACAGCTCCTGGGCTGCATCCCCAAAGGCCACCTGGGAGAGCTGAGCTGAGGACCCCGCCCTCAGTAGCTCTGTCCACTGGCCCCGTGGGGCCTGGCGGGTGGAGACCCCGGGAGTTGGGCAGACCCGAGCTCATCCTTGGTCACTCCCCCGGGGTGACACGCCTGCGAATAAGCAGGGCCTCGGCGCGAGTGACAGAGGGGACGGGACGCATCTCTGGCCCTGGGAGAGGCGAGAAAGCTGATACTACATGGGTCGAGGTGCTTAGGGGAGGGAACCTCGCAGGGACACCTAGGCCGGCAGGGTCTCCTCCAGCTTCACGACGAAAGGCTTTTCCTGGGAGGAGCCAACATCTGCCTCTCTGTCTCCCCGAGTGCTGCCCTTGAGAAAGAACAGAGAACCTTTCTGGTCCCATCCGTGCCTCTAACTCCTCGTGACACCGTTTCTGGCCCCAGAACCCTCCCTTGGTCAGGCTTCTCTCAGACTGTGGAACCTGATCCAGCAGGAACGGCGCCCCCTTCCAGACTCTCTGCCTTTGGTAATGGAGCTTCAGGGGAGTCCAGTGAACGTCTGAGTCCCCTGGAGGCACTACTGAGATGACAGCCACCTCAACCCCAGTCAGCCGCCCAGAGGCCACAAGACCCAGGGCCCTGCCGACATGACACACGGGCGCCTCGAATGGACAGACGTGCCTCTCTGTGTGTCTGGATGCAGCCAAGCCCCCTGCGGTCCACTCCCCTCTGTGGGATGGGTCTTGAACAGACTTGACCTGGTTTTTCTACCTTCCTGACAGTCTGGTCAGGAAAGAGCTATGCTCCCATTGTACAAAGGGGAAACTGAGGCTCGAGGAAGCATGAGAGGCCTTGGCTCATGTGCTCACGGCTCCTGGGCACACAGGCTGGTGCCCACTGCATGGAGTGGAAGGGGCAGGGTGGCAGGCAATCTTCTGGACACAAACACCAGGCGTCTTGGTTCACCCGAGTGCCTCCCTCTTGTGAACCACACTACCACCTGATTCTAGGGTACAGGCTGAGGGTCTCCTGCCTTCTTCTTCCTATGACTACTTGTTCCATGACTGCAGGGCTTACTGGGGGCCAGACAACCAGGCCAGGCAGGGGGACCTGATCTAGACCTTTCCAGGAAGGGCGCTGCAGCATGGACCCAGAAGTGCGGGTACCTGGTGGCCAGCAGTCCCACGGGGCACCTGTAGCTGGTCTGCTCTGGTCATCAGCCAGAGTGGATGGCTGTGGAGGGAGGGGAGCACAGCCCACTCCAGCCGGCCAGTCATCTGCTTGCCACGTGCCTGGACATCACAGCCCTGCACCCTGTGCAGCTCGGACCTCAGAATGAACATCAGGAGTGCTGTGAGGATGACAAGGCCTACCCTTGGGCACCCCAGCTTCCCAGGGGTCATGCAGAGGGAGCACCCCTCATCAAGGGAGTCTGGGAGTAGCTGGGCGCTAGAAGGGGGCCTGGGTCTTGGGATCAGAGGACTTGGTCCCCAACTTCTGGCTATGTGACCTCAAGCATGCCACTTCTCTAAAAAGCCGGAACCACAAATGCTGACTCGCAGGATCTGGGCAAACAGGCCCAGTGCCCGGCACAGAGGAATAGGGATCCACAGGGCTGGTGGTGCCATCCCGACACCCAGACACACACAGAGGCACAAACAGGTGTGCACACACGCAGCACAAAGACACAGCACAAAAATGACCAAATGTCCACACTCACGGGAGGATGGCTCTTAACCTCAACCTCTTGGCAGGAGCTCCATGAACCTCAGAGGACACACCCCGGGTGGGTCTTCAAATTTCAAACCAGAAGCTCAGATCAACTGTGGGCATGTACCCCCAGTGCCTCGCCACCTGCCCCCCAGGGCCGCTCCCCTCCAGGGGCCAGGTCCCACGCTGGCTCTGTCGCAGTGGGATCCAGGGACCCTGCCGCATCCTGCCTCTCTGGTCACAGCCCTGGCCTCTCCCCGGCTGGGGGACGTAAGCAGGAATGGCTCAACCAGGATATAATCGTTTTTAATTAACGTGCGGATCATTTCACAGGCTGATCTCCTTGGAGACCAGAGGGAAGACAGTCTTTTAAGAATTTCTTTGCCTCCCCCCACCCCCCTCCCAATTGAAGGCCACCCCCTGCTTCACCCACCCAGCTGCAACCTTGAAAGCAGCATAGAAGCCTGGTGCCTGCGTCCCTCTCGGGGCCATTAGGAGGAGCAGTGTGTGCCCACACACAGACACACACGTGCCCGAGCTCGAGGGCACACTGTCCCCCGGAAACGCATATGGGATCAGAGACCCACAGACACGTACACACAGGGACACACACAGATTCACACACACACAGGTATGCATGCACACATACATGCCCGAGAATATAAAAACAGGGCCTGAGGCACACAGAATACACGGGCGGGCGTACACACCCAAGCTGGCAGGCATACCGACCCCCAAGAATACACAAACAGGATCAGACACACAGACATATGCACACACAGGCATACGGGAAGGCATCCAAGTCGAGACACCACAGAAAGGCCCAAATAACCACATTCACGGAAGGGCTGCTTCCAGGGGGGCCACAAGGCCCTTGTCCTGGCGATGGGAAGTCAGAGCCATAATCACCTCACCCCACGCTCACCCCTGGCCCTGGCCTCTGAGCTGGGGTGCCCCACCACCTGCCCCACTGGAATCTGTGACCAGAAGAGCTGCCATCTCCCTGCCATCCACCTGGTCTGGATCCTCCTGAGCCCCCTAAAGAGCTGTTCCACTCCACCTTAACCAGGGCCACGCAGCTCTGAGCAGCCCTAGCTCCCCCACTGGGAGCCCTGCCCCCAGTCGCTTCCCTGGGTGTCCAATGGGCCTGGGGGGCGGGAGCCTCCTCTCTCCTTTTGCTTTAACCAGATCCCTTCCTTCCCCATTTTCTCCCTCACCGTTCTAATTCTTTTCTTTCTGTCCAAGCATCTCTGCTCCCAACCTTCCTTTCCTCTCCTCTTTCTCCCCTCCCTCCCTAGGGACCTCCTGGGGTCAAGCCGAACCAGAGGGAGCAGCTGAGAAGTCACTGGTCTTTCCCTTCTCCCCCACTGCAGGGTCTGTGCCAACACCTGCCCTAGCCCCAGAAAAGACCTAGAACTACTAGGACTGAAGGCCAAGGCAGGGGCATGACCAAGGGGGTCCTCCAACATCTGCAGTCCCACTCTCTCTCTGCATCTGCTTTGGCACCTCAGCTTTTCCTCCTGGAAAATGGGATGGCAGAGAGGAAGGGGGAGCCGTGGCAGGGGGGCAGCAGGGAATCCACTGCTGGCCAATCACAGGTTGGCACCTTGGGTGGCCCCAGGCACCATGGACATCATGGCCGTAGCCAATGCATGAGACACAAGCTCTAAGGAGCCTGTCTGGTGCTCCAAACGCCAACATCAGAGGCGAATGGGTGCTCCTCCTCTCCGGGGGTCTCAGTGCCCCCGTCTGTGAAATGGACAAGGCCAGCCTACAGGACGCCCTCTTCCTGAATTTGGAAACCAAAGGGCGAATCAGCAGCCTGTTCTTGGCTGCTATGTGACCTTGGAATTCACTTCCCTCTCTGGGCTCCCATTCCTCCTTGTCAAAGAAGGGGGTTCAGATAGGTGATTCACTGCCGAGGCTCTTTCAGTTCTGAAAGAAGGTTCTGGATTATGGGGAGGAAGTGTAACAGTGTCCCACTTATCAGGGGAAAAATGAGGAGCCTGTTTCTCCCACTGCAGGCATGAGCAGCGTCATTTTGAGGAAATCGTCTTAAACATCAAAAAAAAAAAAGCTCTCCACAAGAAGAAATCCACTACCTCGTTCATCAGGGGCAACCAGAACATGGAACAAAAGGGGAATATTAAGTAAATGGTGGCGCATCCACCCGATTGGAAGAGCCTGAAAGCATTAACCGCGGTGTTTATGAAGAGTTGGTTACAAAACAGGAAAAGGCTCCCATGAGCGCCAACGAAGAGAGCAGGATATACGTCTGAACAGAGAGAGCGCCGACAAGTCACTAAAAAACAACCCAGCCACCAAGCCGAAAAGACTGCAGAAAACAACATCAAAATACTAACACTGTCACAGTCCACCGAGACTGTCCATAACCTTTTTTATTTTTCTCTATTTTTCAGATTTTCCCATTAATCATATTTTAAAACATATATATTGAAAAATCATTTAAAAAAATGACTGAACACCTCCAATTGAGAAACTTTCCCTTTCCATTCATTTATTCATTCATTCCTGGTTCATTCATCCCTGTGTCCAGCCAAAGCCCAGTGTCCATTGTGGCCAGGTCCAGCTCTCACCTGCAGGAAAGGGAACCAGTGGAGGAGGAAGACGCGCCCCCCGCCCCCAGGAATGCGCCCACGGGCCTGGACCCTACAGGGGCTCTAGTGAGCAGAAATCAATCCTGCCTCCCTGTGGCCTCCCAGGCTGGCCCTCAGCTGTGAGGACTTCAGGGTCTAGCCTTCCGGTCAGAATCCGACCTTCACGGTGGGGCTGCGGAGTGGGGAGAGTCGCCCCACGAGGCCATAGGCTCCGGCTGCACCAGCTTTCCCAGGCTCTCCCACTGCAGCACCTTCTCTGGGCTCAGAGAGGGGTCCTGAGAAGGCACCCCTCCACCTGGTGGGAATACAGGGTGGGAACATGCTGTGAGCTCAAAGGGTCCCCACTGCAGCCTCCTGGGTGGGGGCTGACAGGGTCCGGGGAGGATTAACTCTCTCCATGCCTGGATGGAGCCACAAGACAGCCTTCCCGTGCCGCCCCCCACTCCTCCACCCCTGCCAGGACCCCTCTTTGAATAGAAGGATTTCCTTCACCTGCCGGTGCTGGCAGTCCCATCGCTGGGCCTCTCCCTACCCCAGGAAGAAAAGGGGGGCCGCTCTCTGGAACATAATGAAGACAGATTTCCACGGGCTCTCTGCCCCCACTCCCACTCCAACTAGCCTTGGCCCTTTCCACCCCGCCCCTCCCCGCAAGGCGCAGAGGGATGGAGGTCTCTGTGTGCAGAGACCCCGGTGACCCCGCGGCCCCCACTCTGCATTGAGCCCCCCCCAGGCCTGCGGTCCCCAGAAATTCTCTGGGGTAGCACTCGCTTCGCAGTGCCCAGGCGGGAAAGGAGAAGTTCCCACCCCCTTCTCCCCGCCCCCAGCCCCTAGGGGAGGGGCGAGGGTCGGATCTCCGGGTCAAGGAGCAGCGCCTGCTGTGGACCGCAGGAGACAAACACCCGGTCACACACACACACACACACAGGCACACGCGCACACACACACACACACCACCCTCAGGATCACCTCGGAAGCCCGCATTGTACGGGAAGCGGGGGCGGGGGGGGGGGTAATGCTGATCGGGGGAGGGGGGCTCGACGTGCCTGCACTCACCAGCCAATCACCAAGCCCGAGAGAGGCTGGAACCCGCGACCCCGGCCCCCGAACCCGAGCCTCAGGCCGCCACCAACCACCCCACCCCACCCGACCCGACCCACCCGATGTCAACGTCTCTAACCCAAACAAGCCCCACCCCCAAGGAGTCCCCCCTTCGGCTTCCTGGGGTTAGTAGCCCCCCCCCAGAGATCAAGCTCCGACCTCTGCCCACAACCGCACAGGCGCGAGGTTTCATTGTCAGCCTAGCCACTGGGGCGCGCGCAAGGCGGGGGTGCCAGGGCAGGGGGCTATCGCGGCCAGTGGGGAGGGGTCTCCGGGGGAAGTGTTCGGAGCCGCTCCTCCAGCCCGGTCCAGATCCGGAAGCCGCCGGGGGAGGAGGAAGGCGGGGGCGGCGAGAGCGCGACCTCGGTGCTCACGGGCGGCGAGGCGGGGCCCAGGCGGCCGGAGTGAGCGCCCGAGGCGTCGGGGGCGCCGAGTCCCCCGGGAGGCAGGGCTCTAGGGAAGTTTCCCACCGGTGGCCCGGAGCAGGACGGGGCGCGCAGCCGACCCTCCCCGCCTGACCAGCTCCGGGGCGCAGACTGCGAACTTGAGCAAAACTCCTTCCTCCCCGCGTCCCTCCCCTCCGGTCCGCGGCCACCAGCCCCGCCATCTCAGCCCTAGCCTTGGGCCGGTGCCACGGTCGCCAAGACCTCTCACCAGTGTGTGGTGGAGAGAAGGGGAGGAGGGAATCCCTGGCACAACCAAACTGCGACCAAAAAAAAAAAAAATTCCTTCTGAGACCGATTCCCTCAACGGGTGTGGAAAACCCCAAACAGGCAGGTCTGCAACTCCAGCCAAGACCGCGGCGCGGCGGGCGGGGTGCCGGGGGCGGGCGGAGACCCCGGCCGGCAGCCTCGGGAGCCCTCGCGCCCGGATCGTCCCCCCACCTACCAAGACACAAAGCTCCGCCGCCAACAATACCTGCGGGCTCCTCCTGGGTCTCCCGGGCGCGGGCGCTGCGCGTCTCGCCGCCTCCCTTCCCCGCGCCGCCTCTCCTCCTCTGCTCGCGCGCGCTGTCCCCTCGTCTCTTCCAGAACGCGGCGGCCGGATGAGATCTTTGGGAGAAAAAAATGTGAGCGCTCGCACGATTCCTTTCTCTCCGCCCGCCGCTCGCAGCGGCCGGGGGCTCGCTTTTTTCTCCCTCGCGCTCCCGCGCGCGCCGCGCCTCTCGCGCCCCGTGTTTCCTTCTCAGCAGCCCCTGCGAGCGCCCTCAGTAGCCATTATTCACGGGCCACCGGGGGACAGGAGGTAGAGACCGCCCCATGGCCGCATCCACTCGCCGAGCGCGATGCGGGCGCGGGGCGCGCGCGGGGAGGGGCGCGCGATGAGGGGCTTGGCTGCGCGCAGCCCGCGCCCCAGACGCGGGGGAGGGGAGGAGGCTGAGGGGGCAGGAGGGAGGGGGCGGGGGAGGACTAGGAGCTGGTGAAGGGAGCGGGAGGAGGGGGCGCCGGGGAGACGCTCCGGCGGCTCTCACCGCGGGGCTCGGGGTCACTGGCTAGGAAGCTCCGAGGCGCTTAGGGACCCGGGGCGGGCGGGTGTTGGGGGGGTGGTAAGTGTCTTCGTGCGCGCGCGCGCGCGCGCGTCAGAGATGGAAGGGGAGGGAGGGGACGCTTTAATATTTTCCCAGTGACTTACGAGCCCGTGGGTGAGCTCCTGGCTGCGCGCTCGGGTCCGTGTGTTTATCAGTGTGGCTGTGTATTTCTGGCCTGCCCCCCGTGTGAATGTCACGGGGCGTGGGGGCCTGCTGCGAGCTTGTGAATGTGCTTCTGGGTCTTGGGGGGACGGAGTGATGCGGTGCCTGCGTGGGGTTGTTTGTGTGCGATTGTTTATCAAGGGCTGCGGGACTGCGCCTGTGTGGGCCGTGTCTGCGTGAGGTTGTGCGCTTATGGGATTATGTCTGCGTGGGCCCGAGTGTGTCTGAGGGGTGTCGTGTCTCCGTGAGGGCTTGTTTGCGTGAAGCTGCAGTTGTAGGGGCGGGGGACCAGTGAGGGGTTGGGGTGCGCCTGCACGCGGTCTTGTGTGGGGCTAGCGAGGCAGTCTTCTGCGTGCGGGGCCGAGGCCTGGCTGGAGGAGGGGGTCCGCGTGGCGTCGGGGACCTCACCGCCGCAGAGACACGAACAGGCCGCTCAGGGGTACCAGCACAGAGCGGCGAGTGGTGGCGGAGGAGAGAAGGCGGAGACCCGGGGACCCGCATCCCGCCCCCACTTCGACCCCCGCTCCAGAGACGCAGTTTAGAGATCCTGGCACTGGCCGGCCCCGCGGTCCTAGAGGCACCGGGTTTGGAGGACTCGACCGGGCCGGGGAGACGCCTACGGGCTGGGGGCAGCGGGGACCGAGGCTTGGAGATCCGCGAGCAGCCCAGAAGCGCGCGGCGAGGACTGCCCGCCGAGGCGGGTGGCGGTCCGGAGACGGTGGAGGACCAGGCCGAAACAAAGAAGCGCGGGGCCGGGGCCTCGAGGCGGGACCGTACCTCCGGTTCCCCCGCGGCCGAGGGGCGGGCCCTCCTGGCCCCAGTCCCGGGCCGCCGCGGTAGCGGCCCCAGAGCCCCAGGGACGCGGAATTACGCGCCCCGGGCGGGGCCAAGGTGCTAGGCGAGCGTAGGGGGGGAGGGGGGTTGCGCGTAGCCAGCGGGCGCCGCGCCCTGGGGCTGTGATTGAGCGCCTGGCGGCCCGCCCCTCGCCGGGCTGCTCACCGCCCACGCAGCCATTCATTCATTCATCCGTTCTCTCTCCATCCACCCACCTTCTACCCGAACACGTGTCCGGCCTGTCGTCCGTCCACCCGATTATCGCGCCAGGGATCACACTGACGCGTCAGCACTGGCTCTCCACTTTCCCTGCCCGCCAGCCTGTCCGTGCCACTCTCCTTGGCCCCCACCTCGCATCCCCCCAGGCCGCTGTCTGCCTGGCAGGAGGAAGGAGCGCACCCCACGACCTCTGTCACTCGGCCTTTGCTCTTCAGTGATGGCCAGACCCCTGTCCCCACCTACTAACCGCCCCACCACTAAGGGTTTTGTACATAAGGGCTTCTCCCCCACCTGCCGGGCCTTCCCAGAGACCTGGTGACTCCCTGGAGGGCAGGGGCCAATAACATATCACACCACTGCTGGAGCACCTCCTCAGCCCGGCCCCTCTGGACTGGGCAGGCGGTGGGGGGAAGCGGCGAAGTGGGGGTGTGGATGACGGGGGTGCATCGAGAAGGGGTTTTTTGAAGGACTGCTGTGCCTCCAGGTCCTGGGCAGAGGGCTGTGCAGGTCCTAGTGGTCCAGGGGTCATTAGAAGCCCGGTGGCCGGAACAGTCACCCCAAACCTGCCATTTGTAGGTTGTCAACTAAGGATGAAGAAAACAAGTTCCTGGTCTCTAGCCCAGACCTCATCCATCCAAGTGGCCAGAGCCCCTCCACACTGTTCCTTCTGCCTGGGAATCAGCATCTACAGTCAGGCGTGGGAAGCACTAGCCAGGAACAGCTTCCAGCCTGCCCAGTCCCAAGGGTGGCTGCCTGGTGCCAAGAGCAGACCACTCCCAGAGACAGACCCTCTGCTGACTCCAGGCTCACCTGGTGAGGATGCAGCAAAACTTGCAGGTGCCAATTCCCCAGCCAACCCTGAGCACCCCTCTTCTCTGGGCTCTAGCCCCACCCACCTGTAATATGCAGATGCTTAATCTCTGTCTTCAATCATCTGGCCTGGGAACCAGGGTTACTCAGTCCTGAGGCCACTGCGTGCACCATTAAACAAAAAGTCCCAGTTCCTCCTGGGACCCCCGACTCAACCTCAGTGCCGCCTGGCCCTTAGCCTGTCTCTGTCACATCCTGACTCAGCCACCTCCTCCAGGCAGCCCCCCAACAGGCCAGTGGCAGGTGAGGGAAAGGGTGGAGGTGGATGCTCCCTTTCCCTAGGGACAAGCACACTCTCACTCCCCTGCACCCTTCACCACTGTCTCATTCCCACCTTGGGGCCTTTGCACTTGCTGATCCCTGTGCCTGGAATGCTCTTCCCCACCTTTTAATGTACCACATGTAATGCATGTATTTTGTAGGCGCTTTTGTTTGTCTGCTCACTGGCGCCTCCTCCGTCCCTGGGATGGTGCCTGGCACACATTCAATAAGTATCTGGTGACTGAACGAGCGAGTCCGATCCAGACGGCGCTTCCTCTTCTCTGAACCCAGGGCCCCTCTGGAGAACAATGGGAGGGGATGAGGAACAGTGGGGTGAGGACAGGTGGTATGACTCATCCAAGGTCACTCGAGGGCCCTTCGTGGATTCTGGATTCCGAGCACGTGTCCAAGGGGTTGGGAGAAAGGAGATGGCGGAGCTGCTGCTCATCCCAAAGGAGAACAGAGCCCTTTCCCAGGCAGAGGACAGACGCCCCCACCTGGCCAAGGCCCTTCCACCAGTGCTGTCACGGCAGGGCTCTGCCCATCTCTGATTGAAGCCAGGCTCAGAGCCATCAGAGGGCTTGTCAAGAACACACAGCAGGACAACTGATCCCCACCTGACTGTAAATTTCCAGACCCTGGCTCAGTGCCAGGCCCAGAGCAGGCATTCAGGATGCCCTTAGCAAAGCAATGAATGAAGCAACGGCACCAAGGTTCAGACTGAGGTGTGCACGGCCCCTTGCTTGTTTCATCAGCCCCTACCAGCGGGATTCACAGGATGGTGGGCCGGGCCCACCACACGGTGGGTCTTCTGTTCGTTCATGCTGAGGGGAGGCTGCCTGGCTGGTTGGCTCCCTGCTCCAGCCAGGGGTGAGTCCATGCCCCGCCATGTGAGTCCTGCTCCAGGCTTGGCAGGGAGAGGGAACCCCGCACTTGGCTGGCGGGAGAGTCCCATGGGCCAGGGTGAACATTTACGGTCTCAGTCGGGGGAGGCTGTTTCCTGGGGGGAGACGTGGTCACAGCCTGAGAGCCTGGGCCAGGATGGTGCCCATTCGCTTGCCCAGCACTGTCTGAAAAGCCACCTTCCTGCAGACCCTGTGTCCAGGTGCTGCTCAGGGTGAAATAATAAACAGGGGCCGAGTGAGGGATCCAAGCAGACCATGCAGTCGGGGGGCTGCCAGATGCTAGGCTCACTGACAGACCACCAGGGAAGGGGTTAGCCAGGGTGGGCACAAGAGGCAGAGAAGAGGGACACTGACTCCAGCCATCAGGCCCGGCAGGTGCTACCAAGACCCAGACGTCTCATTCAAGCTCAGCCCTGGTGCGGTCACTGGGCCTGCCTGGTGCGTCCAGGCCAACTGGGCTTGGAGGGCTGTGGCTCGTGGAGGAAAGGATGCAGCACCGGACGCCTGGTCTGCAGGTGTGCAGGCCCCGGGTCAGAGGCGCTCCAGCAATTTCAAGTTTCCATCTTGTCCTTAGCTTGGCCACCCTTCCCATTTCAGAGTCGGGTCTCTGAGGGCCAAATGGCTGACTGGCCCCCGGCACCCAACCACTTGGGCAGTATTTACGCAGCACCTCCTAGGTTCCAGGGACAATTCTACATGTGAGGAGTCAGAGCAAGGAGCAAGACAGAGCTCCCCTTCTTCCTTGTCAAGACACAGTGTCATCCATGACACTGAGGTGAGGTGTGCTGCGACAAATAAATAAAGGAGAACTTCCCAGGTCACACAGTGGTAAAGAACCTGCCTGCCAGTGCAGGAGACATAAGAGATTCAGGTTTGATCCCTGGGTTGGGAAGATCCCCTGGAGGAGGGCGTGGCAACCCACTCCAGTATTACTGCTGGAGAATCCCATGGACAGAGGAGTCTGGTGGGCTACAGTCCAGGGGGTTGCAGAGAGTCGGACACAACTGAGCAACTAAGCATGAGCATGGGGCTGGAGATATGGGGGTGGGGGAGCTGTTTTCCAATCGATGGCCAGGAACTGGCACTTGAAACAGGTGAGAACAGACCTGAAAGACGAAGGCAGGAGGCAGGCAGCTACCTGGGGGCAGAGCTGCCCAGACGGAGGGAATAGCACAGGTGGAGGCCCAGAGGCTGAGGCAGGGCGAGAACCCCCATGGAGCTGCCAAGGTTGGAGTGCAGGAGCCAGGGGGCATGTGAGAGGAGACGGGGACACAGAAGTGACAGCAGCCACCCACAGGCCCTTGTGCATATATCCGTGAGGCCCCCGGGTCTCACGAGGCGACAGATGAAGTATCTCCGGAGCAGGCCTCACAGGGGTGGCGCCTCACAGGGTGGGGCCTGGCCAGGGTTGGGGTTCAGAAAGCCAACAGGGCATCCAGTTCTGGGTTCATCTCGGAGGAGGGGCTGACAGCACTGGCTGCTGTGGCAGCCAGGTCGGCACGTCGAGTGGGCTCTCCTGTGGGCGGCCCATTCTCCTACCCCTGTGACTGTCAGTGACCCTCCTGCCCGTCTGTCAGCTTAGCCAGCCTCACTTTTAGTGGGTGTGTTGGAAGCCTGCCTGATCTGCCAAGTGGCATCCATGCTGAGCCTCAGTTTCCCCCTTTCATGCATCTGTGGGCAGGACCACAGCCCTGGGGGCTGGCTGGGCTGGCGTCTGCTCACCTTGTTTGCTGAATGTCAGGCCAAAGGCCAGTTTTTTCTCCCCTTCTTTTCATCTATAAGGGCTTCCCTCATAGCTCAGCTGGTAAAGAATCCGCCTGCAATGCAGGATGACCCTGGTTCAATTTCTGGGTCGGGAAGATCCACTGGAGAAGGGATAGGCTACCCACTCCAGTATTCTTGGGCTTCCCTTGTGGCTCAGCTGAAAAAAATCCACCTGCAATGCAGGAGACCTGGGTTCAATCCTGGGTTGGGAAGATCCCCTGGAGAAGGGAAAGGCTACCCACTCCAGTATTCTGGCCTAGAGAACTCCAGGACTGTATAGCCCATGGGGTTGCAAAGAGTCGGACACAACTGAATGACTTTCACTTTCACTTCGTTCTGTACAACCTTTGATCTCTGCTGGCTGGGGCTTTCTCTGCCATCTGTCTGTTTGTCCATCCTTCCTTCCTAGACTAGAGCCCACCAGATGAGGTCGTATAGCTTCTGACTCAGACAGGGCAGACCCACCTGCTGCGGACCCTGTTCCCTGGGCATGGGACCCAACCGGGAGGCCCCTGACCTCTCTCTTACACACATACCCCTACTGGTAGACTGCCCAGCCTCCCTCTGCTGGGGGGGTCCCGGCCAGCACACCTGAAGCACCCCTCCCCCACTGTCCTCTCTCAGAGTCCAGAGCACCTGAGATGCTGGGCCATCTTGCTGAGCTTGGAGACCGCGTGGCCCTGCCTTTTGAGGGCAGAGGCTGGCGGTTGCGGACAGGGCTCAGTAGGAGAATGAACAGGAAAGAGGGAAGACAGACATTTGGAAGCGTAGATGAAGGCCAGAGGGTGCGGTAAGGAGTGAGGGTGAGAGACGGGAGCAGAGCGGAGAGCAGTGGGGACGGGGAGAAGGGAGGCTGCAGCAGAGGGCAGGCAGGGGTCTCCAGGCCCCTCTCCTGCTCTGCATTCTCTGGAGACGGCACTCTTGGCTCCTGACTATGACCATGGTCACCTGCCCCCAGTGCTTCTGGCCTGGCTGGGGTCCCGACTTGGTCTTGGGAGCAGCTCCTTGTATCCTCATGCCGGCATGGTGCCCAGCGGGGCTCAGCGAGAGGCAGGGGCAGCGGTGTGGCCGAGGCACCACTGCAGATGGAGTCTTGGCCCCAGACAGACTGACCCCTGACCCTCGTCACAGTGCCAGTACCCCCACCCAACCCCACAGATTGACCATCTTTGGACTTCTGACTCCAGCCACAGTCTCAAGCCACAGACTGACCTCTGACCCCACCCCAGCCTGAACCTTGATGCTGGCAGAGGCAAACCATAGTGACCATCCCGTGGACACGTTCCTCCAGGGACTATGTGGGAAGAAGAGCAAAGGCCCACTTCTGGGCCACTCACCCCCTAGGTAAGAAGCACCACCAACTTAAGTGGCCCCCAACTAAGGCCCCAGACCTGCCCGGGCTAGTGAGTGCAGGCTGGATACACATACATAACCAGGTCCCGGGCACAGCCCCAACACAGTCCAACGGACATGCAAAGACACACACAGGTACCAACACACAAACGTGTGTACACACTGTCCCTGCCACCCACCCCTCTCACTGGGCCACACAGCCCTCGTGCCTAGGCCTGGGGGTTCCCCAGACAGCTCCCACTTTCTCACGGGCCCTCCTTGGGCCCCAGTGGCTTCCTCTGCCTGCTGGGGTGGGAGTCCAGCAAGAGGCCAAGCGCCGCAACCTCCCTCAGACCCCCCCACTTCTAGGAGAGAAACTGCCCACGTCACACAGTAGATCCTGGCCATCGAGACCTCTACACACGCACATTCCCCTAATCAGACACACACATGCACTGTATGCAGGCAAGGAGACGCACACAAAGCGTGTACACACGTGCAAGGGGCACAGGGCGAGGACACGCAGAGCCTCCTCTCTGTGCAGGCAACACGCGCACACACTCCCACACCTGCCTGACTCACCCGTCCCCCACCCCACGCGCACAGGTGTCTCTACCTCTGGAGGCTCACGTGACCCCTCCAGCCCCTTCCTCGCTCAGCTTAGGGCTCCTGGGGCCTCTGCTCTCCCTCTCAAGCCCTCCTATCCATGCCCACCTAGACCAGGCCAGCGGTGGCATGTCCTTACTAGCGGCTGAGGTCACACCCTCCCACATACCCTGAACCAGGAACAGCACCGCCCCTGCTGGCCCCGGTGAGCAAGTCCCGCTCTGCCGCATGCTGGCTGTGTGTCCCTGGGCAGCCCCATACCCTCTCTGAGCCTGGTTTCCACAGCTGAGAAAGAGAGGTGCTGCTCCTGCTCGCAGGTGGCAGTGGTGGGAAGGGGCGGGGACATGGGCTGGACAGCAGGCTGCTAATACCTCTCTCTCTAAACTGAGCACAAAGCTCATAGTCTGCAACCCGGACAGTCGTCCCTGACTCCGCGCAGGGACCAGGCAGCAGACGCAAGGACTGGCCCCTCCCACAGGCTGACGGAGCCCAGAGAGTCGAAGCAGCCACAGTGGAGGCCGAGTGCTGCTCAGCCTCCAACATGGTCCCACGCACCCCCTGGACATGTGGCAAGAAACCATCGGCTGCTTCCCCTCACATTTCTCAGCCTCAGTATTTTCACCTCTCAAAAGGGAGAGCAGCAGGGTCCAGCTGTGCCAGCTAATGGAAATGAGCGTGTGGAAATCACCGGGGGATCTGCCTGCTTGATCTCTGGGGATGGTTACCCGTTCTGGTCAATGGAGAGAGCTGAGTTTTCAGTCTCTGGGATGAGGATCAAAGTCCACTTTCACAGTGACAGTCAAATGCTGCATTTGCACACCCTACTCAGCTACCTGCTGGGGCAGGGGCCCCTCAGCCCGGCTTCACCCCAGAACCTCACGGCCCCTGGCAGCCCAGTGGGGGCAGGGAGGGGCTGGGGGCCCCTGTGCCGCAGACCCAGAAACGGGGGCTCAGAGAGGGAGCTGAGGGGGAGGAGAAGCAACTGGAGGACAGCGTCCCCTCCATATAAGGAAGAGTCTGTTCACAGGCAGAGCTGCCCAGGAACAGAATGGGCCGCCTCCAGAGGTGGGGAGCCGCCTGCAGCTGACGGCGTACAAGAAGAAGGGGGTCTCCGGGCGGGGACACCACACAGGCCAGGGGAGGGCCGCGGGCATCTCCAGTCCTGTGACTCGACCAAGGCCACGTGAGCAGGCATGGAATTCCAGAAGCCCAGAGCAGCCATGTGAAAGCCCGCAGAACTACAGACGGCGCCCAATGGGCCAGAGAAAGGCACCCTGCGGCCCTCCACAAATTCCCTAACCCCATCACTGAGCACTTAGTTTTCAGAGGGAAATTCCTAGTTTTAATTTAGAAGTTGTAAGGTATATGAAAGTAGAAAGGAAAAAAAATCCAGGGTTCCCCTCACCCTGGGACAATTACCACTAAGTCAGTTTTGCTTAGAAGTCCTGACGGGTTCTAAAGTTTTAAAACTTGAGGTAGAATCCACATACTGTAATTTTCACCCTGTCAAAGTGGTTTTTGGTGTCTGCACACAGTCCTGCAACCATCACCACCATTTCCAGAACATTTTCATCACAAGGAAAGCAGCCCACTGTGCCCCCCTGCAGCAGTCACCCCCTTCTCCCCAGCACCACAGCCCCCGACAGCCACTCATCTGCTATCTTTAGGGGCCAGGGCGTTCCCTCCTCCGGCCTCCCAGTGCCCACCCCGCCCCCTCCAGCCCTCCATCAGCCAAGGGATCCACTGAGACTCAAGTCGGATCCCATCCCACCCACCTCAGATCCATCAGTGGCTCCCAGTCCTGTGCAACTCGGCTCCCTCTGTCTCAGCCACACTGGCCTCTGTCAACCAGGTCCCACCTAGAACCTGCATCTCCTGGTCTCTGCTTTCCCCACCTCTCCCCGTAGCTCTGCCTCTGCCTCCCCTCCTTGACCAGGACATATTCCCTGACATTCCTTCTGTCCCACCTTTTCCACTAAAATGGCAGCTCGCACCTAGCATGGAGTCAGAGACAATGAATATTTGGGCTGTTTCCAGTAAAACAGGCACATGCTAAGCCCACACGCCCACAGGGCACTTGGATGAACTGGCAGTGTCTCTGCTGGTGGGCACACCCAGTACAGACCACGCAATGCCCCTCCTAACCCTGCCGGGGGTTCTCCTGACTCCTCGGATCTGGTCGCCCGGGCCGCGGGGCCTCCGGACGTGCAGCCCGGTCCCTTCTCAGGCCCCCAGAGCCCCCACCACGTTGGTGGCTGCTGTGCCTGCTTTCGCAGCCCTGCTAAAGGGTCCACCTGACCTGCCTGCTCAGGTCTCCCCACACACCCCCTCTGACAGAGCTGGGGGCACCCTGTCCACCTGGCCTCCCCTGGCCTCAGCCACGCCCAGCACAGTAGGGCTGCTTAGGAGGCAGGCTCCCTGCCCCGAGGGTTCTGCTGTGACATGTGGGCGAGAAGAGTCCGGCTGGGGTCATGCTCAGCACCCACACTTGTCAACCACCTACTGTGCGCCGGCGGGAGGCACAGCAATGGAAAACTCGGGGTTGGCGTCCGGTGGGTGGGGGGGTCAGATCTAGAGAAGAGGTGGGAGGGCAGGAGCCCAGAGGTGCTGCTGCAGTTGGGCCCACACGTGTGTGTGGGCGTGCGTGTGCCAGTGTTTGTGTGCATGCGTGTGCCTGTGTGTGCGCATGCACGTGTGCTGGCGTGTATGTGTGCCAGTGTATATGTGTGCCTGTGCATATATGTGCCACTGTGTTCATGTGCACACATGCACGTGTTCACACGCGTGACAGCAGGCTCCACGGTGGGCAGTACCTGGAGCTCTCCCAGGGCCTTGGTCTCCCCACCTGCATGCAGGGCCCCCCTGACTGCCAGCCTCCCTGGCCCCCAGCTCAGTCCGCCTCCCTATCCTGGAGAGGTTTCCGGTACTGCAGCCCTGCCTCCTCATCCATCAGGATTTTGCTGCATTCCTGTGAGTCATTCTCCAAACAAACCGTGCGAGGGAGAGAAGGGAGAGCAGCAGAGGGGAGGGGAGGGGAGGGGAGGGGAGGGGAGGGGAGGCTCGCTGGGAACCCAGTCCCACCTCCTCCCTCCCGCCTGCTGCCCCTCCACACCCCTACCATGCACACATGGGGCCCCCAGAGCTCTGGTGTAAGTCTGGTCAGCTGTGCCATGGACTTGCTGTGTGACCTTCAGCAAGACACTTGCCTTCTCTGGGCAGTTGGAAAAAATGGCCCTGAGGGTCCTATCTAAGAACGCACAGGCTTCCCAGGGGGCTGTCTCAAAGGAGACGGGGTGTGGGGGAGGTGTGCCCAGCTCCCTGAGGAAGCCTCTCCCCACTTCCTTGTCTGTCTCCCCACCTCCGAGGTGGGGGGGGGCAAGTCCTCGGTAGGCACAGGTGCTGCTGGGCAGGTGCCAAGGTGAGGGCGGAGCAGCCCAGGCCAGTCACAGGGCCTAGGCCTGTCGCGCCCGACATGGGGCCAGTGGGGCCTCCATCAAAAGGCCCATCTCCCGCACCGAGGGCGCTGGGCAGGTCTTCCCCACAGGCCAGGTGTGAGGGGGTCTCCCAGCAGAGCCCAGCTCTGGGGAGGGGGTAATGAGACACGGTCAAAGCCAGGAGGAAGAATCCCCACAGCAGTGGCACGGAGCAAGCCTCTGGCTGTATGTATGTGTGCACGTGTTTGTGGGCAGAGCAGCACCCGCAGGAGCCAGGGGCTGCTCCTCAGTGACCAGCTTGCTTAAGTGGCCAGACTGGGCTCTAGGGGCCACAAAGCCCAGCGAGTGTGCGCGTGATTGTGTGGCCAAGGCCAGCTGCATGTCTGTACACAAGGCCCTGCAGGGTGTGGGAGGGGTGTGAGTGCCCGTGAGATTGACCAGTGGCAGGGGGCAGCTGGCATCCAGGGGAGTGCAGGCTGGAGGGCTTTCTCCTGAAACACTGAGTCTTGGAACAGCCTCTTCGGGCTCCCACCCTCTGGCTCCAGGATAAGCAGATCCCCTCCCCAGGAGCTGCAGCCACACGTATGCCCCAGGCCCAGGGCTGGTACCCGGGGGCCCCTGAGACTCAGCAAAGCTGCAGGCTGTGTGCCTGGGCACCCCACGGACACGGCACTCTGGATCCGATACCAGGGTTCAAGGAGCCAGAGCAGGTACCTGCCTCCCAAAGCACAGCTGGTCCTCAGTCAGGCCTGGAGGCCATAGCCTGGTCCAGAGTGGGGAAGTCACAGTCTGCAAGGGCACGGAGAGCGGGCGCACACCCAGGGCCGCACAGGATGGAGACTGGGGGGCAGCCGGGGTGTTCGGCCGCTACTCCAGGCTGGGATGGGGGGCAGCCATGCAGCGGAGGGTCAGCTTACAGGTGCAGTGGAACAGGGGTAACCGGAGCCGGAGGCCAAGAGGCCCACAGGAGGAGGAAGTGGGGGCCACGGCGGCTGGGGGTGGAGAAGGAGCATTTCTGAGGGAGTGGGAGAGGCTGAAGCAGAGGCACTGAGAGGGGCAGGGGGGTGCTCCCAGCTCTGCTCCACCCAGGCTGGGACGGGGCCAGCCTCAGGTGGGCACTGCGGGGTCCCCAGGCTGCTGCCAGAACACAGGGGAAACCCCAGGTTGCAGCCCCACCCCTGCTGCGAGCCCCTTCTCCCTGGACCTGTCTCCCCTCCCATTAAAGGGGCAGCCCAGCCCATCTCAGAGTGCTCCCCCCGTGCCTGGAGCTGGGGGCAGGGGCCCAGGGCTCACCCCCAACCCCCACAGTTGCAAGGTCGGGACACTGTGGGCGCTTCTGCCAGGGCTGAAGGATTTGAGACAGCACAGGCTCGGGTGAGTGGGCTGGCACCCAGCCCAGGGCAGGGGCCCGGTTTCCAGGCTCTGGGCCATCACCCTGTGTCCCTCACCATGCCTGGAATCCCTGGTCCCTAAAAGGGAGTGTGGTAGAGACAGCCACCCCTGAAAGACAGGGACAAGGGGACACAAAACCTCTCTGAGTCTCAAGCGTGACAAACAATGATCTGCTGGGGACGTCACAGCAGGTGTGCAGGACGTGGGAGGCCATGACCGCCCCCTCCTCCACAGACCCACCCAGGAGTGCTGAGATCTCGGTTCCGCCTGATCTGCAGCCTCACTGGGGAGGTAGAGTGGCCGGAGGGGCAGGCAGGACGACGCAGGAGCCCAGCGCTGCAATCTGGGCTGTGAGTACTCACATTCACCAAGGGGTCTCCTCCTGGAGAGGCTGGCCCCACCTCTGCTGCCTCCCCCAGGTCAGGCACGCTTGGAGAGGATGCAGACCCACAGGCTGAGTGGCCCTGGGGTCAAAGGGAGCAGAGAGGAGGGTGTAGGGAAGCTGAAGGGGGGCGAGGTTGCGGGGTGGTGAGTCCTGGGAGGGCAGGGTCCCTGCTGGGGGATGGGGTGGCTGCAGGGCCTGAGGGCTTCAGAAACCTCTCTTGCTCTCTGGGCTCTGCTGACCCCTCCAGTCCCCAGGGAGCCTGTGAGCCCTGGGCAGCTCTTGGGGTGAAAGCCAAAGTCCAGCCAGGGCCAGGAGGCCGTTCCCAAGTCCAGACCCCCCGCTCCCACACTCCACCCCAGTCACACTGGCCCCTTTGTTTGGGCAACACATGAAACACGTTCCTGCCTCAGGGCCTTTGCCTGGCCGTCCCCCCAGACGTCTTCCCAGGCCCACCAACCTCCCTCAAGTGACCTGCTCAGGGAGACCTTTCCTGACGCCTGAATCTAAAACTGCAAACATCTCCCCAATCCTGAGCCCCTTCCCTGCACTGTTTCTTCCTCACTGCATCTATCACCTTCTGACATCCTCCGTGGTGCCATCTCCCCCTAGAACAGACATTCCAGCAGGGCAGGGCTCAGGAAGCGCATGGGCTCTGCTGTGCTCAGTCGCTCAGTCGTA
Source organism: Moschus berezovskii (assembly GCF_049115385.1). Taxonomy (NCBI): domain Eukaryota; kingdom Metazoa; phylum Chordata; class Mammalia; order Artiodactyla; family Moschidae; genus Moschus; species Moschus berezovskii. The sequence continues at coordinate 46,839,871 of NC_142479.1, forward strand.
CCTGACTCTGTCACCCCATGGACTGTGACCTGCCAGACTCCTCTGTCCATGGGGATTTTCTAGGCAAGAATACTGGAGTGACTTGTCTTTCCCTCCTCCAGGGGATCTTCCCAACCCAGGGATCGAACCCAGGTCTCCCACATTGTAGGCGGATTCTTTACCGGCTGAGCCACAAGGGAAGCCCCAGGAAATACATGGGAACAGGTAGAATACCTACTCTCTGGGAGAGGAAAGCCTCTGTTCCAAACCTTTATAACGCTCCCCCTGCAGGAGGACCAATGGGTTTTCTGCCGAGACGGCCCAGGGAAGACACGTGCTGCCCCTCCCAGCCCAGGCCCATCCCCAAACCAGTGGTCAAATCTGGACCTGGAAGGGTGGTCGCCCTTTCCCTTCAGTCCACTGATGAACCTGCATCCTGGACGCCACCCCTGGACGTTGCTCAGGCACTGACCACACTGGTCCTCCATCCTTCCCTGTCCCTGTGCAGGGTGTCCCCACCCACCCTCTGCGTCCCCAGGACCCACTGGCCACCCCCCTGGCTCTGCCTGCCTTTCTTCTTCAGACCCCGTCTGGCCCCTGCCCACCTGGGTCCTCCATCCAGCCTCCTACCTGGCCTCCCTCTCCCAGAGCTGGTCTTCTGTTTCACCCACGATTCAGTCTCATCCTTCAGCCAAAGGCCAAAGTCTCCTCCAGCCTGGCCGTGACCTGGCCCCAGCCCTGCTGGCCACACCCAACTGCCCAGGTCTTTTGCCATCTCTCAGCCTTTTCTGGGGCAGAACCCGCTGCCTGACTCTGAGAGTCTGGTGCCCCCACTCCACTCACCCCTCACTGTCACTCCACACAACGATCTCCAGCTCCCCAGCATCCTGTGGGATCCCTTGAGCCAGTGGACAGGTGCTCAAGGGACACTGCTGAATGAATGCATGACTGAAATGACTAGTGAGAAGGTGGACAGATGAGGCTGTGAGGGGACAGACTCCAGGAACAGATCAGCAACAACGTTCTTCTCTTTGCCAGATCTCCTCCACGGCTCACGGTCTCCCGCACAGACCTGGTGGGGATCAGACCTGAACACGATGCTAACAACGCTCACCGTGCAGCAGTCCGGGTGGGCTAGGCTATGCTGCTGCAACAAAGCCCCCAGACCTCAAGGGCCCAAAACAACAAAGGTTTATTTCTTGTTCACACTGCAAGTCCGGCAGGGTGGCAGGGAGGCTCCTGTTCCTCAAGGCGTCACCTCTGGACCAAGAAAGAGGCCTGGTAGGTGGCCCTGGCAGCGACACACCCGGCCACAGAAGGATGCACAAGTCAAAACTGGTCACGTAACCCCCAGCCCAACCATAAGACATCCAGCCGCAAGCTCATCGTACTGTGGACTCAGGAAGATGGGAAACCAGGATTTGGGGCCAAAAGCTGTAATGACATCTCTGATGACACCACCGTCAACACGAACAACAAAGACCACTCACGCAGGACTTCCTGCGCCCTGGATGCTGGGCTGAGGCCTGAAGTGCAAGTTCCCCTAATGCTCACAGTGCTATTCTGAAGCGGGCGCGGTGAACAGCACCTTTCCAGATGAGACGAGATGACGGAAGCCCGGAGAGTAAAGTGAACCTCTGAGATCACATGGCTTGGACCCTGAGGTCCCTGCGTGGACCCGGCATGGATCACATGCAGACCCTGAGGTCAGAACTCACTTTGGTGATTCTGGGCCCTCACAAACCCCACTTGAGGCCCCTCCGCAGGGCACAGGCCTCAGCTTCCTCTGCCGAGGCCAGTCAGGGGCAAGAACTGCCCTGCTTCAATGACCATCCCCAGCGCAAAAAGCCTCCTCACCCTGCCGCGTCCCAGTCCCAGACACCTCTGACGCAGGCCCCAAACCTCACAAGGAATGGAGACTGTGAGAGAGGGGCGGGCAGGCCAAGGTCACCCTGTGGGGCTCCTCATGGCCGAGACGAGGCCACGAGACCCTGTCCACCACAGCCTGACTGTCCCACTGCCTCAGCACCCACAGCCTCAGCCAGGGACCCCCAGAAGTGACAGTGGTGACATACACTCCACCTTCCTGCCGGCAGGTCCACTGAGGGAGTGTCCCCAGTCCCGGGCTGGCGAGCCTGTGGCCCTGACCACCTGGGCCACGCTCTGAGGAGCTGGGCTGAGCGGCTGGCACCTGCTCCCAGAGACAGTCCCTTCGGGAAGGCCAGAAAGGGATGGAGAGTGGTGCCACTTTCCAGGACTTCTGAAAACAAGGTTGGGGGGCCTTCAGAGAAGCCACACTGTGGGGGGGGGTCTGTACATAGCAGTGAAGAACAGAAGACAAGGGGGTGGTGGGGTTGACAGCAGATCCACCTGGAGCCAGACCCACCTCACTCTGACCTGAGCCCCACCCTGAGTCTCTGTCTCATCTGTAAATGGGATGTGAGTGATATGTGACACCAACTCTGGGCTCTTACGGTTATTACTATACTGGTTCTGCCCCCTCCCCCCATCAATCTGAGCCCCAGATCACAATTCCTCCTCTTCCTGGGCCTTGGGGCCCCACCCCAGGAAGCTTACAGCTGCAGACTCCCACTGTGGCTGCCAGGAGAATGTGCTCCTGTCACCTGCTCCCTCCTAAAGTTTCTGTGCCC